>NC_048597.1:226819558-227035646 GCF_003668045.3 Cricetulus griseus | reverse complement strand
GATGGGGGGATGGGGATGAGGATGGGGTCAAAGACAGAGGTGGAGGAGGCAAAGCGGGAGGTGATCCCACGGGCCCCAGGCACTGCCACCACTCCTCAGACCCACTCTTGGGAGGTGAAGGCAGGAGGATCAGGTGCTCGAGGCTAGCCTTAGCCACATAGTGAGTACAAGGCTAGCCTTGGATAAACGACAGTCTATTTCAAAACACCAAACAGGGCCTAGGGATGCTGCTCAGCAGCAGATGCTTGCCTAGCGTGTGCGGAGCCGTGGGCCCAATTCCCTAGCATTCAGAAGAACGAGAAACATGGATGAGAAGGATGTGCACACAAAGCAGGCAGGAGAGGGCTCTGGACTGTGTGACCTGACGGTGGGCTGGTTGCTGGCCCTCTCTGGGCCTGAGTTCACCTGTCAGATCTCAGCTCCCCCACTTCCCTCTGCCCACCTTGCCCATCAGCCCCAGCGTGTCTTTGGTGTCCTGAGTTCCTTGTTCCAGGTACTTGATGGATTTCTTCACGACATGGGGCTTACTGGAGGTGAGGTCCACCCAGCCTTTCAGCACGTAGCCCTGGGAGGAGAACAAGGGGAAAGGTCAGAGTCCTCCGCAGCCTGTACCCAAGCTCACACCCCACTCTCCACCATCTCCACATTGGTGGGTCTCACCTCACGCAGATCCCAGCAGGCTACCTCCTCTGCCAGGTGGTCTCTCCTGCGTGCACTGCCTGTGACACCCTGCCACCCCTGGCCTTCCAAATCAGGCCCCACACTTCTCATAAGGACTGGGTGACAGCTGAGCCTGGCAGCTCCCCTGCAGCGGCCTCCTCTTCCTGCATCCCCACTGCTCCCGCTCCCCTCATCCCCGAGGCTCTCTCTCCATGGCTCCTCGCTCAGGCCTCTTCCCTGTATCACTAGGATGGTCACTGCAGTCAGGTTAACAGCCCTGGGGTGGGGCCTGGGCGGGGCAGCTCTTGGCCTCTGCACTCCTCTAACCTGCACACAGCCTCTTTCAGTTAGTTACAGGGAGGGCCAGGCTGGGAAGCAGCAGTGGAGGAGAGGGGTGCTTGGAAAAGCCCTGCCTTCAGCGCCCCTCAGTGTTCCAGCTCAGTCTTCCTCTTTTCTTCCCTGACCTCTCTCCTAAGGAGACCACGCCTCCCTCTAGAGATATGTACAGTAGCTATCTGTTCTAGACACGTCGGTTTTCACCCCCTCCGTGGACAGCTGTTTACACTCCTAACATCGCTGCGAGGATTTCCCGAGAATGCACAGCCCGAATGGGCTTCCAATCCCAACATCAGCACCAAACGCGAGGTACTGACCACTCAGATCCAGCAAGCTGCTGCAGGGAGGGCGGGGCCCCGTGTGACTGACTGACAGCTCACTTGGGTTTTCAAAAGAACCAGGGAACCTGAACTTTCAGGTAGACCCTTCTGGCTTCTTTCCTTTTGAGACAGCCGTGCCCTGTAGCCCAGACTGGCCTCTTGCTCCCGATCTTCCTGCCTCAGTCTCCCAGGAGCTACGATGACAGGCATGTGCGGTCAGCACACCATGCCTGCTTGTCCATTTTAATCTCACGATGTCTTTAAAATGCTTTATTACATTTATGTATGTATACACATATGTATGTAGTTAGTGTGTGTGTGTGTGTGTGTGTGTGTGTGTGTGTGCGCGCGCGCGCGCGCGCGCGCGCGCGCGCGCATGTGTGCACACATGTGCCACCATATGGGGTCCAGAGACCAAACTCGGGTCATCAGGCTTGGTGGTAAAGGCCTTTACCTACTGAGCCATCGCTGCCAAATCGTCTGATTTTCTACACTTCGGTGACTAACTCAAGATGTTTAAAGACTACTGTGGTGGAGGGTGCTGAGAGACGGGTCAGTGGTTAAGAGCACTGGCTTGCTCTTCTAGAGGACCTGGGTTTGAGTCCCAGTACCCACATGGCGGCTCACATATAAATAAAATAAATGTGCAAAATACCCATGCACATAAAAAATAAGTTCAAAACAAAAAATTCAAAAATGTTGTATTGGTGGGCTGGAGAGATAGCTCAGAGGCTAAGAGCACTGGCTGCTCTTCCAGAGGACCTGAGTTCAATTCCCAGCAACCACATGATGGATCACAACCATCTGTAATGAGACCTGGTGCCCCCTTCAGGCCTGCAGTCATAGGTGCAGGTAGAACACTGTATATGTAATAAATAAACATTTAAAAATATGTTGTATTGGGATGGGTGTGTGTGGCAGAGTGCCTGCCCTGGGTTCCATCCCCCTCACTGAGTAAGTGCAAACCTGAAATTTCAACATTCTGGGGGTGGTGGAGGCTGGAGGGGCCGAGGTCAAGGCCGTCCTTGGCTACACAGTGTGAAGTACTGAACTAAGCATGATCCAGGCTTTGAGTGCAGCAGCCATCGCAACCTTCATCTCATTCACTCACATGCTGCTGCTCTCAAGAGCGAGGCTGTTGTGTTTCCTCACAGAAGGAGGAGTTGGGAGGTTCCCGCAGACCAGCCTGCACCTCACTGCTAGGTGGATGTCATTTTCCCCCTAATTGTAGGTGGCTTTGTGCTAAGGTGTGCAAGCACAGACTGGCCTCTTGCTCCGTGGGAGGAGAACACGGGGGGGGGGGAGCTTTCCAGAGAGACTCTGTCTGTCTATGCAGTCACAGGGAAGTGGTCATTTAGGCTGAGGTGAGGTTGTTTTGGTTTGTGTGCAATAGATTCATTGTTCTACCAAGTTGGACTTTGGAGGGTCTATACTTTGGTCTGTCCTTGATGGGTGAGTATGTGTTTGTGGCTCACAGGAAGAGTTTATGCAATAGACCCTGTCTCAAAAAAAAAAAAAAAAAGGCAGGCCATAGAAAAGCAGTCTAGAGACAGGTCGCTGTGCACAAATGTGATGAGGTTTTAGACAAGGTGTACGTCTGAGACCCAGTGCCTAGATGTAGCCTAGTCCCAGCACCTGCAGGCAGGGACCCCACTATGATGCGTCTGGACGATGCTTTGCTTGGCTGTGGCCCTGAGATGCTCTTTGTACCTCTTTGGAGCCATTGCAGACCTTCAGCATATGGTCAACATATTCCCTGGCCTTGTCATGGTGGCCTGTGAGCCAGAGGAAGAGGCTGGCATAGTACAGGGCAGTGTCGCTGGCCGTCTTGCGGATTTCCTTCAAGCTACTCTCCAACTCTTGAACTGCTTCTGCGTCTAAGTCCAGAAGAGGAAGAGGCTGAGTGAGGACCAGGAGGCTCTCATCTGATGCAGGCCATCCTTCCCTGCACCAGCCACACCTGCCCCACCCCATGGGGGGGACTCTCAGTTTACTGTCTGGGAGCTCCCCTCCCCATGTTTATCAGTGTGCTGAGCAGATAGACTGAGCCCGAGTCCCTAACTGAGCGCCCATCCTGAGTGAGAGATGGGAGAGTCTACATTGGCACCTCTCTCTGACCCCCAGAGACCTGAGATTAGGAGCACAGTTGTTTAGAACAGCTGGGTCTATTTATTTATTTATTTATTTATTTATTTGTTTATTTATTTATTGTATCTTGGTGAGGAATGAGGCATGCTTTCACACACGCTTGGTCTGGAGGGATGAGCCCTGCAGCCATGCTTCCTGCCTCTCCCTTTCTGCTGGTTCCAGCCTTCAGGTCTTCTCTGAGGCCTGTGGGGAGAGCGTGAGGGATAGCCTGTTTCGGCTGGCTAACACCACATCCAAGTGGTCCTGTGCATGTTAAGGGCTATGTCTCTGCAGTGGCTTTTTCTCCCTAGGATCCCAGTCCACCAAGCATAGCTGCACTCACCAATGGTGTCACAGCACTTGTGAGCGTAAAGCAGAGCCATGACGGAACACAGGGACATATGTGGGTGGCTTTGGAGGCTCTCCAGCTCACTGATGGCATCATGGATATGGTCTGTAGAAAGAGAGCACACAAGTTCTGCTCTGGGGTCCCAGACAGACAGCATGGGACCCCTGTTAGGCACCGCCGGCTTTCACACCAGGAGTCTAGGGATAAACTGATTTGAAAGGTTCCCAAGAGGCTGCACTTCCTGGAGGGTGAAGTTCTCTGAAGACTGTTGGCTTTATGGTTCAGGCTGGAAAGGGGGGTCTGTGTGTGTGTCTGTGTATGGAGGTCAGAGGGTGACCTTAGGTGGTTTTCTGGCTTGTTTGTTTTTCTAGACAGGGCTTCTCTGTGTAGCATCCTGGAACTTGCTCTGTAGACCAGGCTGGCCTCGAACTCACAGAAGATTCTCCTGCCTCTGCCTCCCTAGTGCTGGGATTAAAAGTGTGTGCCAACACCACCAGGCCTAGTAAATGCTCTTAACTGTTGAGCCATCTGTCTAGCCCTGACTTTTGTATCTTGTTTTTGAGAAAGGTTCTCATGTATGTCAGGTTACTTGGGACTTGATATGTAGTCTAAGATAACATTGAACTTCCTGATCTTCCTGTTTCCACCTCACAAGTGCATCACTAAACCTAACCCTCAGCTAAGAGTCTTGGAACCCAGAAGTGTGCCCAGAATGAGCCTGGGAACTCTAGAGGTGCTGCAGTCAGTTCTGAGGAGGGCCAGGGCATTCTCAGGCAGTTGCTCAAGCCCCACCAGTTGCATTTATGCCGAATGTCCCCAGTGTTGGTGACAGGCTGCTCAGACAGCTCTCAGCATCTGCTCAAGTCCCACGTCTCACCCCACTTTGCTGCCTGCACTCACGCTTCTCACTTCTTTGCTGAAGACCCAGCGCTGCTCTGCCGCTTCCAAGCCTGAGGAGAGCTCAACAGTCAGGTAGCCCTCTCTCTAACAACACATTTTGCAGATAAGGGAACCGAGGCTCATGGCAGGATTAGTGAGCCAAGATCTCAAAATCCAACCCGATACGGACTTCACAGTTGCTGTTTATCCACACACTCTGCAGTCAGTGTGGGGCTGTTTCCATGGGAACGTGCCTGGAAGGTAGGCATGTGGGTGCTGCCAAGGGAAAAGGGCTAGGATGGCACCTGGGGTCACAGTGTTGCCTCACCTTCCCCGAGGACTCCATAGGCTTTGAAGAACTGCAGCACCGGGTCATTGCTGTACCTCTCTAAGCCCATACTGGCAGCCTGCTGCACATGGCGGAAGCACTTTTCCTGGCTGTAGTAAATGATCAAAGCCTGTGTGAGGAAAACATGGCTATATTAGCCCCAGTCCGACCGTCTCTGTTCTGACCCAGACAGAGTGAGACCTGCTCCCCTTTGCAGTGTCAGGCTTGCCTCAGTGCTACACTCAGGAAGGGAAAGGCAACATTCAGGCTTTGCCTTCTCCTTCAGCAGTCCCAGGAGTAGCTCCAGGCAGTTTTGCTAGGACAGAGTTTTTAGGTGATGGCATTTAGGGGGGATGGCATTGATTCTGTTTAAGGCGTGATGTAAACGTAAACTCAGGCTTGTCACAGGATGGGAAGGAAGCGTATGGAGCAATAATTGGGACAATTACAGCAATCATTGTAGTGACAAGCAACCATTGTCACAGGCTCTATGTCCACCATGGTACACGTGATCCTCCTTGTGTCTTTCACAGTCAAAAGACGCCCAGGGAGATGAGCTCCACAGACATCACACAGTAATGGGGGCTAAGATTTCAAAGCCAAGTCTCACTTCCTCTAAGGTTTGTGGGTGTTGAATTGGGGGTAGATGTGGTTGGATTGTAAAAGCCTCATGGGCCATTTGAAAAAGCCTAGACGTCACCTCAGGGTAGCAAACAGGAAGCAGTTGGATGGTTCTAAGTAGGGGAGTGGTGTTTTCAGATTTTTAAAACTGTTTTGACAGAGTCTCATTTTGGCAAATTGGCCTCAAACTCAGTGACATAGCTGAGGATGACCTTGAACTCCAGATCTTCCTCCCCCTCCCCTCAAGTGTGGGGTTTACAAGCATGGACCATCAGACCCATTTTATGTGGTGCAAGGGATCAAACCTGGGGCTTGGCGCATACTCTAGCTACATCCCCAGTCACCTCAAATGTATATATTCTAAAGAGACTCTGGCTGTTGTGTGTGGTTGCAGGTGGTACGTGGGTAGTGGCAGGCGGTAGTGCTGGTGAAAAGAGCCAGGTTAGGGAAACCAGGCTGGAGGTTAGACATGGTGGCTCTTGCTTAGGAAATAAAACCAAGTAGTGAAACCTTGGAGACATCTGGAAGCTTGTTGGGTTAGGACTAGGGTTGGGAGGTGGCATAGAAGAGTTAAGGCTCATTGCATCTTGTGAAATGAGAACAAGGAAGAGGCTTGGTGGGAGGCTAAGAGGAAGATATGACAAGATGATGGACATGGTTTAGTTTGGGGGAGCACAGGAGGTTAGGGTCAGGTCAGGGCACTAATTTGAGGCTGGGGGTGCAGAGGGCACAGGAAGCAATGCGTTGGCTAGGGAGTTGGGGGAGATGGAAGGACCTCTGATGCTGCCAGAGTGAACAGTGACAGAGGGGGAGCGGTGGTTAGGGGTGAAGGCGTCCCAGAGGCGGGTGGCCCAAGGGCAGATGACCGGTGAACAGAGAGAGAGAGAGCCCAGAGCAGAAATGGCCGGAGAAAACACACACACACACACACACACACACACACACACACACACACACACACCACACACTCAGAGAGAGAGAGAGAGAGAGAGAGAGAGAGAGAGAGAGAGAGAGCAAGCCCAGAGCACAAATGGCCAGAGAACACACACACACACACACACACAGTGAGAGCGAGTGAGCGAGAGCGAGAGAGCGAGAGAGCGAGAGAGCGAGAGAGAGAGAGCAAGCCCAGAGCACAAATGGCCAGAGAACACACACACACACACACACACACACATACATACACAGTGAGTGCGAGTGAGAGCGAGTGCCCAGAGCAGAAATGGTCAGAGAACACACAGAGAGAGAGAGAGAGAGAGAGAGAGAGAGAGAGAGAGAGGGAGGGAGGGAGGGGGAGGGAGGAGGGAGGGAGGGAGGGAGAGCGAGCGAGCCCAGAGCAGAAATGGCCCGGAAGCAGAGAGCCCGCGGCAGAGCTGTGCGGGCAGCAGGAGCAGCTCACGCACCATGAGGGAGGCGTCATCGCTGCTCATCGCTGCAGCCCGGCTCAAGGGAAGCCCGGCCGGCTGGGATTCCAGCTCTGACTGCCCAACTCGCGGCCGGGCTGACGGCCGGAAGTCCGAGGCGCGCGCGTCCTTGGCAACCTGGGGGCCGGCCTGTTGCTAAGAGCTGACATCCGGGAGGGCGTGGCCTGGTCCCCCCACGTGACCGAGCCACGCAGCGGAGGAAGAGAGCGGCCATGGGGCTAGGGGCGAGCTCGGAGCAGCCGGCGGGCGGCGAGGGCTTCCACCTGCACGGGGTGAGCCGCTGACCCGGGGCGGCGGGCGGGCGGGCATCGGGGAGGCTTGCACAGCTCGGGGCCCGCGGTGAGCTCTCTGCCAGCTTGAGGAAGCTCAGCGCGCCCAGCACCCGAGACCCCGTCTGCGAGGCGCAGTGCAAGATGCTGGAGGAGCTCGAGGGCTTCGGGGAGCCTGCAGGGGGGTGAGATGACCAGAATGACGAGCCAGGGTGGGCACTGGGACCCCACAGTGAAACACCCCGAGACTTGGGTGAGGCCTTCCGTGTCTCTTGCAGGGAGGGACGAGCGAACAGGCTTCTGGGAAGTGGAGACAAAGTGGTTGACTTGGGGTTGGGATAGGAAGGGCTTTGAACCCTGCTCTCCCCTCTGCCCCCTTGAGAAGTGGGTAGGTGTGGAGCTGTGTGGAGGCGGCAGGCAGGCAGGCTTATCAGGTTGCTGCCTGGCTGTTGGTCAGCCTTCCTGCCTTCAGACGGGGTCTTGGTGTGTAGTTCAAGTTGGTCTGAAACTCAGTAGCCCTCCTCCCTCGGCCTCTTTTTTGGTTTTTCGAGACAGGATTTCTCTGTGGCTTTGGAGGCTGTCCCGGAACTCTCTCTGTATACCAGGCTGGTTTCAAACTCACGGAGATCTGCCTGCCTCTGCCTCCCGAGTGCTGGGATTAAAGGCGTGCACCACCAACGCCCGGCTCTCCGCCTCTTTTAAATTCTGTTTTTTGACATGGTCTCACCATGTGGTATGTAGATCAGGCTGGCTTGGATGGGGCTTACTGAGATCCCCCAGCCCCGGCCTCCTGAGCCACTGTGCTACTTTGGTCTATGTCAAAGGAAGGCTGGCATCAGGGCTAAGAAGTGGTTCTTAGCCAGGAAAGCCACGTTGTCATCGCAGACCCGAAGTGACAAGATTTGAGCCTGGGGATCTGCAGACATTGGAATGCATCCAGCCAGGGGTGTTTTAAAACACATTTGCATAAGGGGATTCTGTAGGTGAAGCCAGTGGCTGGTGTGCAGGGTGGTGTGGCCCCTGCCTGGAGTGTGGAGGATGCTGATGGGCGGGCAGGGCCTTCCATGTTGTCTTGAAGACTTAGAGCACTTTTGTTTGGCAGTCCTGGGGATGTCTCTGAGCTACGTCCCCAGGTCCTGAGACTTGGTATTTTATTTGGAGGTACGGAACTCTCTGGAGGATTTTTGTTGTTTTGGATTTTATTTTCATTTTTATGTGTAAGGATGTTTTGCCTCCAGGTATATATGTGCCTGGTACCGGCAGAGGCCAGGTGGGGGTGTTAGGTGTCTTGGGATTGGAGTCATGGGTGGTTGTGAACCACCCTGTGGGTGCTGGGAACTGAACCCAGGTCGTCTACAAGAGCAACAAGTGCTCTTGACCACTGAGCCATCTCTCCAGCTCCTATCAGAAGATTTTAAGTGGATGGATAAAGTTATCTACACACACACACACACTTTGTTTTTGTTTATTTTGAGACAGGGTTTCTTTGCAGCCTTGGCTGTCCTGGAACTCGCTCTGTAGACCAGGCTGGCCTTGAACTCACGGAGATCCACCTATCTCTGCCTCCTAAGTGGTGGGATTAAAGGCGTGTGCCACCACCACCCAGTTGCCATTTACTTATATTTTTAAGAGCTGAAGAACAAGGGAGCTAACTTGTCTGAATTTTGTCATTCCCAGTCTTCCCAGGACTTTGCCCTCAGCATTCGGGAGTGTGCAGCAACGCAGGGTTCACACACTCAGATCATGCTGTTGTAGCCAGGTTGCATTTTCTAGGCTCAGATGTCTGTTACAGAGCTCCTTCTCTCATCCATAAATCAGGACAGCGAAATGGCCTGCAGACTGCTTAAGGTCTGGGAGGCGTTAGCGTCTGATACCTGGCACCCAACCCCTGTCTAGAGTCTGTTCCTGTTCATTCATAGGGTCCTTGGTTGGGAAGTAAGGTGTGGGCTTAGGAAAGGCTGATCATGCTGTAGGCTGCAGGCGTGGGGGTGCGGCTGTGGGTGGGGGTGTGTTGGGAGGTGTCAGGGAGAGCAGGGTGGAAGGGCAGCCGGTTTTGCAGGAGCAGGGTTCGATGGGCAATAGTCTAGATCATTTCAGTTGCTAGAGCTCTAGTGGGCAGTGTAGAGGGCAGATCCACAGGCAGGTGGGCGGGACCAGGGCTTCCAGACCTCATTAACCATGGTGGGTTGCTGACACCATTCGAAGGAGGGTGACACTTCCTCTTAGGAGCAAAGTGACCTTCCCCAGGGGAGTTCGAATGAGTAGTTTGGAAGTGGCCCTGCTTTGGGAGGACCTTCACCCTCTCAGATATTCTAGTCTTGTGGTCTTCAGAAGTCTCTAGGGCAGTGGTTCACAGCCTGTGGGTCGTGTCCCTTACGGAGGCTGGTGACCCTGTCATAGAGGTCACCTAAGACCATCAGAAAACAGATATTTACAATTTGATTCAAAACTACAGTTATGAAGTAGCAATGAAAATAATTTTATGATTGGGGTCACCACAGCATGAGGAGCTGTGTTAAAGGGTTGCTGCCTTAGGAAGGTTGAGAACCACTGGTCTAAGAGGGACAGAGGGCAGGCCTCAGAGTCCCTGAAGTAGGGTCCCCAGAGGGATGGAGCAGGACTTGAAGTCCCCAAACAGGCCAGGAACAGCTTGCCTTTGGGGATGGTCCAGCAACAAGCATGGGCCTGTCCCCATTGATGGCCATGGCAGCTCCAGGAGGAGCACTCAGGGACACAGCTGGCACTGCTGTCAGGACGGAGCTGTGGAGCCAGGGCCACACTGGCCCTCAACGGGAGGCATCTTGAAGCACTTTGTTCTCATCGGGCTCCTGAAAAGTCCTTCATCTTGGGGAATCCAATGGAGCTACCAAGGATCTGGGGTCACATGGGCCCTGTGCCCTGTCACCTGGACTGTCACCTTGGGGCCTGGCTGATGCCTGGCCCAAGAAGTAATCAAGTGTTCTTAGTAAAAGGCTTGAGTCAATTGCCTAGGTGCGTCTTTAGGGTTTATGGCCTGGGGACAAAGGCTGCATTGTTTGAGCAAGGGCACTGCAGATGGGGCTTGAGATGTGTCCGGGTACAGCTTGTGATAGCTTGTGACGAGCTTGAGATGTGTCCGGGTACAGCTTGTGATGGCTTGTGATGGCTTGAGATGTGTCCCGGGTACAGCTTGTGATGGCTTGTGATGGGGCTTGAGATGTGTGCAGCTGGTGATGAGCTGACTGTACTCTGGAGACAGCAGTAAACTGGTAGCTGAGAGGGCCAGGGAGCACCCAAAGGGATGGGGAGTACCTAGATCAGGACTGCGTGTCTGGGTGGAGCTAAATTTGTGGAGAGGCCTGGGATCTGCATCACCACCCTGCTGGACTGGGGCTAGGCCAGCCACTCGGGGCCTGGGCTCTTTGGGATATAGCCATGCAGCAAGGCCTGGCTGCATTTCTCCTGCATGCCTGGGCTTTCCTGGCCAATCCCCCTGACCTCCTGGCCAGCTGAAGCCCAGTTTCGGGATGAGGGGGCCAGTACTCCCCGGGCGTCCCTTACTCCCAGGACTGTGTGAGCCCTCTCTGGAAACATCTGTGTGTCACAATCGGGAAAAGTTATTTTCCCCAGAGGAAACTGCCTGAGAAGGTGGAGCATGTAGGATGTGGTGAACCTCAGTGTGGCCAGAGCAGTTTGTGCAGGCGTGACCCTCTCCGTGGGCGAAGGGCTTCTCGACCCTGTGTGACTTGCCTCTGACCTGTGACAGGTGCAGGAGAACTCGCCGGCCCAGCAGGCCGGCCTGGAACCCTACTTCGACTTCATCATCACGATCGGGCACTCAAGGCTGGTGAGAGTCCCCACAGGGTACCCAGCCTGCTTCTGCCCCCCTTTTCTTCCTGGGTGGATCAGGGCCAGAGGGACTTTTGGAGGTGGTTACCAGGCCTAAGAAGGCTGCGTTTTCAAGGCATACGAGGCCTTTGGACATGGGCCTCACAGGCCCTCTCACTTGCTTTGCTATGTTTTCTGGCAGGCTTAGGGCCCCAGGCTTGGTAGGACTTGGGGTGCCTGGAGCTGGGTAGTGGCAGTTGTGGCTTCAGTGGCTGCAGGCCCAAACCTAGCCCATGAAGCTGGGCCCAGTGCTTGTTCTAGCTTGTCCTCAGACCAGACCCTCGATGCCTCTCACGCCCTGACCCGTGCAAGGGTTCTGGCCCAGGGGTGGGAAGCCTCAGACTGAGCCAGCCCCCCTGGCCCATGCAGAACAAGGAGAACGACACCCTGAAGGCTCTGCTGAAGGCCAATGTGGAGAAGCCAGTGAGGCTGGAGGTTTTCAACATGAAGACCATGAAGGTGCGAGAGGTGGAAGTGGTGCCCAGCAACATGTGGGGCGGCCAGGGCCTGCTGGGGGCCAGCGTGCGCTTCTGCAGCTTCCGCAGGGCCAGCGAGCACGTGTGGCATGTTTTGGTGAGTACCGGCAGGGCAGGGCAGGGCAGGGCACAGGACGGCAGGAGTGGGATGGCCAGGGCCTGCTGGGGGCCAGCGTGCGCTTCTGCAGCTTCCGCAGGGCCAGCGAGCACGTGTGGCATGTTTTGGTGAGTACCGGCAGGGCAGGGCAGGGCAGGGCACAGGACGGCAGGAGTGGGATGGCCAGGGCCGGTGGGTGGGGCAGGGAGCAGAGGGCAGCGCCGTGGGATCTGGCTTTGCCCCCGTGTCTTCAGAGGACGGCTGATCATTGCTCTGTCAGCTGCGTGGCCTTGGGCATTAGTTTCATTTTGTTGTTTTAGAGCAGGGTCTCACTATGTGGCCCCTCATTGCCCCTGAATGTGTACACCAGGCTGGCCACAAACCTGCAGAGATCCACCGGCCCAAGATCTGTGTAGCTCCCAAGTGCTGGGATTAAGTATGCAGCACCACACCTGCAACTTGGGGCATTCATAATCTCCACACCTTAGTTTCTTTCTTTTAAATTTTGTTTTGTGTATATGGGTGTGTTTTTTGCCTGCACATACTCTCTGTGCACCTCATGAGTACAGTGCCCCCTGGAGGTCAGGAGAGGACCTTGGGTCCCCTGGGACTGGAGTTACAGATAGTTGTGGTGGGTGCCGGGAGTCAAACTTGGGTCCCCTGCCTGAGCAGCCAGTGCCCTTAGCCTCTGAGCTGTCTGTACAGCTCCATGCCTTGGTTTCTTTTGAAGAGTGGGCCAGCACGAACCCACCGCCAGAAGCAGGCAGTGTCTGGTATTGCTCCAGGTGGCCTGTTACTGTGTAGCAGCTGCATAAGTGAGTCTCCGTACCAGCTGCCCCAGATGGTACCTGGCACCAGGCATGCTCACCTGGCACCTATGGGCATTGGTGGCGTCAAGTTCTCCAATGCTGAGTCTTCTGGGTTGGCAGAGGGAGCATGACCCGGCTGGAAAGTTTGCTGGTTGGGGTTCTAGCTGCCTGGGTCTCTCCCGGATTTCTCGGGGGTGTCTGCAGTCTGCCTGCAGAGGCATGCCAGTGCAGGACCAATGTGCGGACTCCTGAGCACCTCTCAGGATCAGCGGGGCTCCAACAGGGCTGTCCAGCTTCTGGCTTGGGATGGCTACTTGTCTTGGGTCACATGTTCCAGGGGTGCCCAGCTCTTGACCTGTGACTCGATAGCCAATCCTAAAAAAATAAAACAGTATTTGTGTGTGTGTGTGTGTGTGTGTGTGTGTGTGTGTGTGTGAGTTTGTGTGTGTGTGTGAGTGTGTGTGTGAGTGTGTGTGTGTGTGTGTGTGTGTGTGTGTGTGTGTGTGTGTGTGAGTGTGTGTGTGTGAGTGTGTGTGTGTGTGTGTGTGTGTGTGAGTTTGTGTGTGTGTGTGTGTGTGTGTGTGTGTGTGTGTGGAGACAAAAAGACAACCTTGGGTATCAACTTTGGGACTCTCACTTTCACCTCCTCTGAAGCAGTGTCTCTCATCGGCTTGAGCTTAGCCACTAGACCACACTTTGTCCCGGGAATGCCTGGGATCGGCGCTCTGCCTCCCTAGCGAGTTACAGGTGCACACCACCTGGATTGTGGGGTTTGAACTCAGGTGAAGGCAAGCGCTTTATTTATTGATTGAGCCTCCCTCCAGCTGTCCATGGCCACATGGCCACAGGCCATGTTGGACACATTGCTGCAGTAGAACTCCCCAAGGGAGGAAGGAAATAGCTTTTGTAGTTTTCCTCCTCGTGTTTCCAGCTCCCCCCTGCGATCCAGGCAACAAGTCAACTGAGCTCAGATTGTCAGAATTTGTCAAACGCCTTTCCCTGCTGTGTGTGTGCAGTGTGCCAGCCAGGTGTTAACACCGTGTCTTTTCTCCTACTCCATATCTTACTGAGACAGGGTGCCTAACTTAACCTCTTGCTGACGTGCTGTCCTGGCTTTCTCATGGCTGCTGGGGATCCGAATTCCTGACCTCATGCTTACACATACCCCACAAACCATCTCCCCAGCCCCTGGTTTTCTTTTAAGTTTTTTGAAACAGGGCCTTACTACATAGCTGTGGCTGGCCTGGAACTCTTTAGGTAGATCAGGCTAGCTCAGAACTCAAGAGAGAGCCACTTTCTCTGTCTCCAAAGTGCTGGGAGTGGTGAAGCCCTAGGGGTTCAGGCTGTGTGTGCTGTAACCAGGAGTCAGACTCTGGACTGCATGCAGGTGCTGCCCTCTGCTGGTTAGGCTGCTGTAAACCTGCGGGGAGGGAGAAAATTTGGGCCTTATGAAGAAGGAAGTATTGCTTGAGGCTGTGCTTGGCAGCAGAGGACAAATGTCCTTCTCCCTAGAGCGACAATCCCTTGCCTCTCTGCTCAGCAGTGAGTCTTAAGAGAGGTTTTTGTTTGTTCTTCAGGACGTGGAGCCCTCTTCACCTGCTGCCTTGGCTGGCCTGTGCCCCTACACAGACTACGTAGTTGGCTCTGACCAGATTCTCCAAGAGGTAAGGAACCCATGGTGTGTCTGTTTCCAGGCCCCCCCCCCCCCAAGGGCTGTGGTCAGACATGTTGTGCATAGATGTCTCGTTTGAGGCTTCCCTCAGACCCTGTGTCTCTCCTAGTCTGAAGACTTCTATACACTCCTTCAGTCCCATGAGGGGAAGCCCTTGAAGCTGATGGTGTATAATTCTGAGTCCGACTCCTGCCGGGAGGTGACTGTGACTCCCAATGCAGCCTGGGGTGGAGAGGGCAGGTACTGTCTGGGTTCACAGGGCCGCAGGACTAGATGGGTGGGCTGGCCCAGTGGGCTTGGGCTACCCCTTGGAGGAGACAGTTGCACCCCAGAGTCCTGAGGTTCACCCTGCCCAGGAATATGCCTTTGCTCAGTCATGGTTATGGGTGGGGGTGGTTTGGGTAGGGAGGGCTGTGTCACTTGACAACCCTGACCGAGTGTTTCTGGCCTTCCACAGTCTGGGGTGTGGTATTGGTTATGGGTATCTACACCGGATCCCAACGCAGCCCTCCAGCCACTACAAGAAGCCAGCTGGGGCCTCACCGTCTGGCACTCCACCAGCTAATACTCCACAACTTAATGCCTTGCCTCTTGGTGCCCCACCCCCTTGGCCTGTCCTTCAAGACTCTTCTGGCCCAGAGTTGGGTTCCAGGCACAGTGACTACATGGAGGTATGTGGGGAGCACCTGTCAGGCCAGGGAAGAGAAGAGTATCTGGGGGCAGTGGCTCTGCCAGCTGTCAGCTGTCTGGGGACCAAGAAACCCTCCCCATGGGCCTGTGAGGTTCTTGTACCTGCTCATAGGAGGCCTGTCCGCACTGGTATGCAGTAGAAGCAGAGAGCCTCTGCTGGGGTATAGTAAAACATGCTTTTGGCTCCACTGCCCGTGGGAGTGGAGGTGAGGCCTGGCGGTCCTTTTGTGAGTGGGAAACAGACCTAGAAATGGGCAGAACCGTGTGCTGCAGTGAGGTCAGGGAAGCCGGGCCAGTGTTGGACATGTTAGGCTGCACAGTCCCCACGTGCACCCGGATTCAAGGGAGGCTCAGGGAACAGGGCTAGTGTTTGTGGATACCTGGAAATCCCTGGGCGTGTCAGGAAGCTCCCTCAGTGTGGCTGCTGTAGGGAGTGTCTGGCCATAGAAAGCAAGGGTGATGTTCACAGTGCCGGGAGGGCTGGGGCTGCATTTAGGTTGGAATGAACAGCTGTTTCTGTACTGGATCTTTATTGGCACTGTCCTGACCCCCAGTTTCTTCTTTCCTGGCATCTCTAGGCCCTGCCACAGGTCCCTGTTGGCTTCGTGGAAGCACAGCTCCTTGGGTCTGGGAGCCCTAGCCATGACGCTGCTGATTGTGGGGGATGTGCGCGCTCCATGGAGATCCCTCTACAGCCTCCACCCCCAGTGCAGCGGGTCATGGACCCAGGTATGGGACAGGCACCAGAGGAGACTGAGGCACCTAAGGCCCTGGTGCTGTAGCGGGGCTGCAGGTTCAGGGTTAGTCTTATGTAGCAGTGCCCCTAGCTGTCCTCAGGTCGGCGGCTAGCCTCTGTCATCTAGTCAAGAGCACATGCAGGTCACACTTCAGGTGGCTTCACAGACAAGAGGCAGCGCAAGGTCTGGAGCCATTGCCATGGTGCCACCTCCAGGCTCTTTTTGTCCCTCAGGGACTGGCAGCAGCAGCTTCCATGGGGTTAGGTGGAGGCATTTCTGGGGTCAAGGGCAAGTTAGGTGCCCTAGGGAACATGGCAGGGGAGACAGGCTCCAGGCTTCCCAGTAGTTGGGGTTTTATTTGAGCAAAGAACGGGGCTTTTCTCCCTCCCCCAGGCTTCCTGGATGTGTCAGGTATGTCTCTCCTGGACAGCAGCAATACAAGTGTGTGCCCCAGCCTGTCACCCTCCACAGTGCTGACCTCCACAGCTCTCTCAGCCTTGGGACCAGAGGACATTGGTTCCAGTAGCAGTTCTCATGAGCGGGGTGGTGAGTGACCTTCAAGTAACTCCCCCTGAGAAACCCCAGGTTTAGGGAGGGCTGCCCTGAGATCCAGCCCTCTACCAGAGCTTGGCAGCTGAGGTTGGATCTCCTCAGCTTTATTTTACCTTTCAGGCGAAGCCACGTGGTCAGGGTCAGAGTTTGAGATCTCTTTCCCGGACAGTCCAGGTGCCCAGGCCCAGGTGGGCCACCTGCCCCAGCTGACTCTCCCAGATGGTCTCATCTCTGCATCCTCACCAGAAGACGGGCTGTCTGCAGAGTTGCTGGAAGCCCAGCTCGAGGAGCCAGCAGACACAGAGACTGAGGGGCCAGCCAGCCCAACTCAGGTCACCCCAGAACCACAGCCTGGGCTGTGAGAAGGCTCCTGGGACCTTGGTGTTACTCAGCTTGTGTCTGTGTAGCTCGTAGGCTGCAGCTCCTAGTGAGGCATGGGCTTTGCTAGTCTTCCCCCCAGGGTCCAGCCTTCATCCCAGTACATGGTCCTGGACTGAAGGGACAGGGAAGCTGGGAGCAACAACATGGCAGCTTCTGCTTCGAGACACAGGATGGAATCTAGGCTGCCTCAATGAGGCACTGAAGCCTAGTGGGTAGGGAGGGGCCACAGGGCCGGATAACGATTGAGTGTGAAGATGGGGTGAGGGACAAGAGAGGCTATGTCTACCAGTAGCCCCACCTGTACTGAGGACCCCAAGTCCCAGTGTCCTTCCCCATTCCAAACCTTGTGCTGGAGGAGAGAGTATACTTGCCACTTTGTTCTCAAGTTGGAAAATTCTAGGCCCTTCATAGGGATCCACCTGGGCTAGTCATTCCCTGCCCCCCTCCCCCAATCAGGCTCCACATACAGACAACAGGCTTTGAGTGCACAAGGTTTCCAGCAAGGTCTGATGGTATAAACTTAGGCTCACCATCAAAACCCCTTCTGCCTGTACTTCTTGGCTCTAGCCTCACCCCAGGAGAGACACTGTCTGTAGAACTCTAGGTCCCTGCAGCTTAGAGGCTAAGGCTAGGAGAGGTTGTCTACTCTGCTGGCTTTCTGCAGAAGGCACCAGGCATGTCCCCTGCAGCTCCAATCTCCTCTAATCACTGTAAGCTGCCTTTGGTCTTGTTTTCTAGTTTCTATAGATGTCCACAGACCGCATGTAACAGAGTGTACAGTGCACTTAAGGCTGTCAAGTCAAGGACTTGTTCTAGGAAGCATAGGCCAAACAATATAGCCGGCCAGGTTCCAGATGGGCAAACACTAAGCCCCAAGCACTAGGAATACATTTAGTCAGGCCCTGTGAGTCAGCCCCGGTGCCTCTGGTGAGTGCCAGGAGTATGGGCTTACAATTGAGTAGCCACAGGGCTGCTTCTGGGCCGGCTCACCTTAGCTCTGTAGCTAGGCATTCTGACCCCTGGCTGCCCTAATTGGAAGGTTCTGTTCCCCGAGACCTGGTAAGTGGGGTAAAGATGGATGCTGTTGATGTTTCAAATATGAACCCTAGATGTTTCTTTCCCTGTTAATCTGATGTGAAGGAAAATGACAAGTAAAAAAAATAAATGTGTAAGACATTGAAGTATTTTAACTAAAGCTTTATTCTATACAACTTGAAATACAGACTCTGACCTTTTTGGCATTGCAGACTGTCCAATTTTCTGGAAACTTCTTACTGATTTTGACTAGAGGGGGAAAAAAAGGAACAACCATGCTGGGGGTAAAATCCACCACAGGGGCCCAACTGCCTATGGCTCAGCACTGGGCCGTGAACTGGTAAAACCCATTTAGTGCATTGGCCCCTCCTGCAAACAGAGGGCGGGGCGCCCCCACCCCCTTGCTTTTAGCTCATAACTATCACTGAAAAAGATGCACCAAAAGTGCACTGTTGTATCACAGAGAGATAAAAAGGACTTCTGTAAGAGGAAAAAACGCCAGTTGCTCTGAGGAAAGAACATTTTAACACCTGGGAAATGTCTTTGCTCACTTGAGGGTGTGGAAGCCGTGGCATGTCTGAGCTCCACAGTTAGCAGTGAGGGACCCTGTTCTGCAGTTGTTCGGATCGGTGCCTCATTTTGTGAGGGACCGACCTGGACCCACCAGCGGCCCCCAGTGGAACCTGTGAAGATGTGGAAAAGAGAACAAGCCCTCTCCAGTCCCTGCTCCCGTGGGGACAGAGCACACAGGGGAGGGAGGCGACGGGCCTGGAATAAACTGCCCCTGAAGGCACTTGTGCTTCTTCTGGCTTTGTTCAAGGTTTGTCTTCTGGAGGGTCAGGGGGACCACTGAGCTATCTGAATGAGAAGGACCTTGAGAAGAATCCAAAGTATTTTCTGTCAAAGGTGAAGTGTTTATCCCCAATAAGTTAATAATTCCAAGTCCAAGTGAGTCTATGAAAGCTTATGATTGTTAGAAAGACAGGAAAAGATCTGGACGCAGGTACAGGAAAAGCCCACGCATAAAACTGGAAAACCAAACATGGACCACAATATAAATATCAAACCAACTGACTGTGAGATCTTTTTACTCTAATAACACAAACTTTAGGTAGCATTTGAATGAAACTGAGACTTCAGCATGGTCTTAAGTGGACAGTATCGTGCTGCTCACCCAGGTTGCGAGGCTGTGGTTCCCACTGACACTGCCTCTGAGGAAGACTGGTTGCTGGAGGAAGGACAGTGGCCACCGCTGTTGGGGCTGCTATGGGACAGTACTGCACAACACAGGTGCAGTGGCAGGAGGTCCTCCTACAGACCACAGCTGAGATCCCGTATTTCAAAAGTAGCCCAACATGGTCATTTCTTACAAAGTGGGCTGGTTCTTGAATTGTGCAACAGTGATGATTCCCATTAAAACAAAACTCTTACATGATGATGAAAACATTTTTTTTTTTTTTTTTTTTGTAATGACAAATTTGGAAAAAGCCTTCATAGGTACTGCATGAGTGGAATGTACTTAGAGAAGCCGCAGAACTCATGGGTTTGAAACGCGGTGACAGATGTGGCCCCGCTGATGTTCTCTAACAAGTGCTAAGAGACAGAGGGCCTTCAAAAGGGGTCAGTGAAGTCCGCACGGCTGTTGTAGGTCTCTGCACACCTCGAAGGACTGCTTGGGGCTCCTGTCCTCACACTGAGTCCCTGGGGACACCTTAATCTATGCATGGAGCCTGGTTCTATATTACATCTCGATTAGTGACTCCACCAAATCGGCCGGTGGAGCTCCTGCTCCCGGTAGGGCTTGGTGGGCTTCCTAGGACTACTCAGGGCCCCAGAGGAAGGTTGATGAATAACCCAGGACTTGGCCCCCCTTCACGTGCACTTCTGGCGGTAATGGAGTGTGAGGTCCCCGCCGCTCTTCCAGATGAAGTGCTTTACTGTTCGTAGGTCCATATTTGGGTCCAAAACCTGAACAGCCAAAGTGCATTGAAAACGTCAAGGTCACTAACAGCTAAAGCCACCCTTAACCAGGGACCTGCCAGGTGGCCCAGCTTACACATGGGATCTGAAAAATCCACCAGCAGAAGCAGCTCAGCCCCACCTGAGCACACACACTGCCTCTTAGCTGTGATCCATCTCTTCACCACCCACCTCCACTCCAAATTCTTTAACATGATAGATACTACCCTGCAAATCAAGACGACCTTGCCCCTGTTAACCAGGTGCAGCCCTACTGTGGACATCTGTAAATCTGTGTCCTCTTCCCAAGCACCTCCCTCAGATGAAGAAAAGCTTCGGGTACGCTGAAGAATCTTGGCAAAAGACTGGGCTCTTGAGAGCCTCTGAAAGCTGATGCCCAAGGAGGCCAACTGCTTGAGGATCTAAGCACACGTCACGGTTACACGTTGTGTGACTTTCTGGGTACCTCTGCAGGGAGATGAAGCTACACTCCTCAGGTCCACTCACCTGGTCCTGGCACAGAAGTTCAATTTTCTCCTCTGCCAACACAGCAATATCCTCCTCCTTCTCCTGCTCTGGCTTCTCATTATTAGAAGAGCTGGTGGTCTGAGACTCATTATCCAGGTTGATAATCTTCTCGTAGACATGCTCCGTCACCTTCCGGACCTGCAGCATGTCACTGGCAGAGAGTCTGTCTCTAGAAAAGACAATGCATGTTTTGATACCACAAAGTCTATTATTTTCATTGTGTCAACATCTAAAGAAAAACGTTGTACAGACATCTGTTTTTTTTTTTTTTTTTCTTTCTTTCTGAGACAGGGTTTCTCTATGTAGCTATGAAGCCTATCCTGGCAGTCACTCTGGAGACCAGAGTGGCCTCGAACTCACAGAGAGCCTCTTGTACAGACATCTGAAACCAATGCATGTTTTCAGTCCCTGGATCCATTTGGGAGTTGTCAGAGAGTTCCAATGGTGCCCGTCTAGGGCTTATGTACTACACACAATAGCTACCTGCATTTTAGTCCTTCATGTGTGCGCCTGAACCGAGGACAGACCTGGGCAGATCCACCAATTAACCACCAGGGCTCAGTGTTACTTCCCACTGCTGTGTCTTCAACTAGAAGCAGACAATGAACGCCCCAGGCTAGACATTAAGCCCCAGGCGGCTCCACACCACAAATCCAGCAGCTGGCTTGTCCTGGATCACACAGCTGAAGTCCCTTTCGTCCAGGCCCTCATCTCTGCTATCATTCAACCACCACCAAACCTCATAGCTACAGTGTAAACTCTTCAAGGATCCTGGGGTTCTGTCATGAATCTGCTACAAGTGTGTCTACGCTCGCTATGAACTGATCCAGTGTGTGCGTGTGCAGGAGTGTCGAGGCGAGCAGACCCTCGTGGTGGTCAACCCTGAAGTGTCTCATTGGCCAGTGGGCCAGCTCAGGAACCCTGGGGACAGTTTAGCTGCCCTGCTGGTGTCACACACATACTGATTATGGCTCACATTCCCTTGCTGGCCTCAGCTTCTCTGCCGTAAGCCTCTCTTGGAGCCTTGTCTACCTTACCTATCAGGAATTTCTGCTAGTATGTCATGGTGACCTGGCATTCAAATTCAGTCACCAAGCCTCTAACTCGTCATGTCTCCCCACTCCAGCCTATGTGAGGGAACACGCATCCCCACAACCACTTCTGGTATCCTCAGCCTGTTCCCGCCGGGGAAGTGTGTCTTTGGGCAGTACAGCCATCCGCCCGTGTTCAGGTGATTCCTCCTTCCTGAAACCTCAGAAAGCTGTGCTCACAAGCTGGTTACCCCTTTCTCTTTACTCCCTAAAGGGTCTGTAGAGGCAGCTACTATACACAGGTTTTGTCCTAAACAGAGTCTCACATGCCCTGGAACTGATCCTCCTCTGTCCACCGCTAAGAATAGGGATTACAGGTGTGAGCCACCACAAACGGCTTACTTGGTCTTGCTATGGCGTCTCAGCTGGCCTGGAACTCACTGTATTTCCCAGGCTGGCCTCTTTCCTGTTTCTGCCTCCGAGTGCTGAGACTACAAAGGCATGAGTCAGCAATTATGGGCTAAGCTAAATTCTGACAGGGGACAAGCTCCACAATAACCAGCTTCCCACCCAGCAGCCGTCTCCCTTTCACCACGTGACCATAGGTGCAGTGACTGCAATCAAGAAGAGCAATGGTTACTTACTTTTTTAAAGTTTTTGCTCCTGAAGATGCATGAGGTTGGAGGTAGAAAGGAATTTTGTTGAATTTGGGCATATTTTTCTGAAATATTAAAAGTTTAAGAGGTATAATAGTTTCTACTAGCTGATAAAACTAAAATGCTGTCAATAGGAAAACATGATTTACAAATAACTACTTTTACAATCAAAGGACTTTTAATGTAATTTACATTAAGTTATCAACTGAAGTGTGCCTTAGGAGAAAAATTTATCAGCAAGTATGGTGTTTAGTTTACAATAAAAATAGATGAAGACAAATTATATGTAATATTAGTGCCAAAAATACTTTGTGGCATGGCTTTTCTGAAATTTTTATACAAGGCATTACAGGAAAACAAACCTAAAATTTTAGCGCTGTATGAATCAGAATAGTTCGGCTGATGACTAAAGTCCCGAGAGAGGCTCAGGCTCTCTCCTATTGCCCCCCTCTGACAAGAGAGGTCTGCCATGAAGAACATCCCCATTCTCAAATGATGGCTGAAGTCATCTGGTCAGCTTTCTCAGGGCGTAAGCCATGCCACAGGGTCAGTAATGCATCGAGGCCAGGTCTACACTCCAAGGAAGCAGTGTTTATGGGAAGCTTGGACATTGAAGGCCACAGAATACCCACCAGGTGTCACACTGGCTCTAAGTCCTTGGGGTGGTGTGTCTGGGGCAGAAAACAAATTTCCTAAAGTTTTAAGAGATTAATTCCCTTTTCATATGGCTTTAGGATATATAAAATAGTTTAAGAGGACATAAAGTCTAGGAACGGACTGAGCCAGTGTCTACAGGAATTGAGTGCACAAATAAAGACAGCAGTTCAGATTAGTAGAGACAGGACAGACCCTACAGACTGCTTAGTTCTTTGGAAAAGTTAGCGTCTTACCTCCCACCAAACAGAAGAAAATAACTACAGATTAAAGAGCCAGGCAAGAAAGTGAAAAGGTAGGGAGAGCTCAAACAAGGAGATCGGCCCACCCTATTCTGGATTAGAATATACCTAACAAAACACGGAGCTCAGAGCCAGAACACATTGATTTGATTATACAGAAACTAAGTTTCCACCTGGGGAAGAACCTTGAACAAAGTAAAAGTTTAATGAAGGCACAGAGGAGGCAGGTTAATATGCAACAGAAGGTCACCTACAAGTCAGTGAGACGATGACCCAACTAGAGAGAGGAACGGACGGCAAAGGACACAGCAGGCAGGTCATGGAGAGACACAAATGCCAATATGAAAAGACTCTTAACCTCACCATGAATAAAGAAAAATTCACATCAAAGTCATCAGACACTATTTGCCTACTGTACAGGCAAAGGTCAAGTGTCCAGTGTTGGTGTGGCTGTGGGAACTGGACATTCATACACTGTTGGTTCAGAAGGAAATTGCCTTTGTGAAGGGCAATTTGGCATTATCTATCAAAATTTAAAATGTGCATACCCTTTGATCCAGCAATTCCACTTCTAGGAATTTATCCTAAAAAGTACACAAAGATACATGTACAAGGGTTTTCACCGCAACACTGTTCGCAACAGAAAACACTGGAAACAACCAGAGGCCATTAATAAGGGGCTGATCAAATAAAGAATGCTACATTCACACAGCAGAATAGGGTGCAGTCATTTAAGGGAATAGTCCAGAAGTACAGGCATAAACAGATGTCCAAGTCACAGTTTTAAGTAAAAAAAAAGTTGCAGAACACTGTTAAGAGATTTTGTGCAAAATCAAACGAGCTACACTTACACACGCACATAAGTAATATGTGCTCATGTAGGTGAAGAAAGTAGCAGAGACCGAATCAACCTACTAGTAGGTGCTCCCTCTGGGAGGAGGGTGGGGTGAAAGGGTGGGGTGAAAGGGTGGGGGGGATGGATGGTAAGAGGTGGGCACTTCACTCCAAACAGCAATCACCAAATAGAATGAGCATATATTATTGTTATTACTCAAACCTGACAAATACAAATCAATATGTAATGTAAACAATTATCAGATGGGCCTGCAACTTGGGAACTTCAGGAAAGCAGAGGGATTCCACTTGGCAGGAGACTTTCGTTACAGTTTAAGTCTGTGCTGTCTAAAACGGTCCTTAATGTTACCATCTGGGAAAAGTAAAAGGGCAAAGCGGGAGTGGAGGACACTTACATCCACAGTGATGTCAATTACCCATTGTGGCACTGTCTCATTGAGAAGCATCGCCTCAGTCTCGCCCCCGGAATCCCGGCAGAGCAGCCTAGACACAATCCATCAGGTAGTCAGTGTCATGACAAGCAAGGGGACAACAGAAGAGGAACCCTCACAGTGCTCACTGAGGACAGCAAAGTGACAGCAGAGCAGGGAGTCCCCGGTCACCACAGGACGCACTCAGCAGAGGGCCCAGCCAGTGCTATGGGGCATGGCATGGACTTCGCCCACAGTGAGGGTTCTAGCGTGGCTGCTACACTGAGAGCCCTCGCAAAAGAAGGAAGTCTACACTCGGGCAAGGCAGACGTCTCCTCACATCTGACACTTGTCTAGCCCCACCACACCTGTGCTGGGAGCTGAGGGTAAGCACAGCAGCCTTCCCTTCCCTGGAAGGCCCAGAGAGGATTCCTGGCAGCCCAGGTTGAGCCAGTGTGGATCATAAGTTCCCAGTCCATCTTGTGTGGCCCAGCCCCCTGTGGGCAGGGACGGCTGTCATGCCACCTCGTCTCTGCCCCTGGCAGGCAGTCCCACTGGCAAAGTGAGAGAAAGTACCACCAGAGATGCTGCCCGGAGGCAGGCATCTGAGTGGAGGGGCAGGGCCTGTGAATCAACACTCACTGCACCAGGCATTTAGCTATCTCAAGGAGATGGAAAAGCCAATTCCAGACACTCTTACAAGTTAATGACACACTGCCAGCACTTCCTAGCAAGAGGGTTAGTCTGTCAAGCAAAGTCTTTCTTAGGCAGGGCCTCTGGTCCTTCTCATCCATACCTGAACAGTGTGCGACCTCCAGCTTCGCCAAATATCACAGGGGTGTGGGGGGGCACTTGGAAATACCCATTTCCCTTCTGGACTCTGCTCTCCTGCTCCCCACTCACTAGGAAAGACAGGCAGGCCGTCAGTGCTGAGACTACAGTTTCTAAACACTCGTCATAACACACTAAGCATTCCAACATTTTAAAAGTAAAAAATCCTGGTGCTGGAGAGACGGTTCAGTGGGTAAGAGCACTGACTGCTCTTCCAGAGGACCTGGGTTCAGTTCCCAGCACCCATGCTGCCAGTTATACCGGCTCCAGGGGATCTGATGCCCTTGTCTGGCCTTCACATGCATACGTGACATTTTTTTAGATATTAAAAGAATAAAGTTAAACCCCTGAAAGTAAGAATTCAGTATTTTATACTGACTGTATTTCAGAAGATCTTACCAGAAGTCCAGTTTCACGCTACCCACCGTGAAAAATAGTCCCTTCTGGAGGGTTTAACACAAGATAAATGTAGTTGACTCAGTGCTGGCCCTGCACACAAATGCCCTGCTGCTTGGTCGAAAGCCCCCTGTAAACTGGTCACAGTGGCACCATCTGTCACCCCAGTACTTGGGAGACAGAGGTGGAAGGAGCTATGTCAACTGTGAGACAGCTTGGACTACAAGAGACTTGTCTCAAAGATAGAAAAAGGGAGGGAAACAGTATCTAGAACAGGTGTCTAGCTGGGCAGTGGTGGCACACACCTTTAATCCCAGGACTCTGGAGGCAGAGGCTAAGGCAGGCGGATCTCTGAATTTGAGGCCAGCCTGGTCTATGGTATGAGTTCCAGACAGCCAAAACTACACAGAGAATCTCAGTCTTGAAAAGCCAAACCAAACCCAACCAAAGCAAACCAAACCACCAGGTGTCTTAACTGTCTGTACAGAGGTAGCTGGTTATGTTTGTCTTTTTGTTGTTGTTGTAGGGATTAAAGATGTGCACCACCACCACACGGCATGTTTCTGTTTTGAATATCAAACATGGGGTTTCTTTCACCTTTGAGAATCACACCCCACAATGGTCTATCTCAGTTCACTGGGCACTCTCACTCAGGTGCAGAAAGGAGACAATTAACTGGGCATACCACAGATATACGCACTCTGGCTCCAAGCAACTCCTGCTTTCCTGAACATACACACACTAACCATGGTTCACTTCATTCTCTTCTTCGTCCATGGGAGTCACGTGTGTTCTCGGCCAGTACTCAAGGAGAGCCTGTAGGAGAAGTCCTCCCAAGTTCACTGCAAGTTGACAGGAGAAACACGGAGCGTTTGTTATCTCTAAGCTAAGACAGAGGGGGATTGCTCCAGAAGCAGAACTACACTCAGGGCAGGCTATCAACAGGGCAGCTGGGGCACCCAAAGGTGGAGGTGAGTCCTCAGGAGAGGGGACTGACGTGCGTCTAGGGGTGTACACACAAGTCTGGTGGCTTTTCAGGTGCAACTGTCTGAGCTGGTACTAACTCTGCTTTTCTCTTCTGTGTGAGTTCAGCCCATGTACAGGGATGACAGGCACGCGCTGCTGTGCTGCAGCACCCATGCTGAAGACCCTAACCCACACCACAGACAGGCAGGCCTCAGCATCTCCTAACCCAGACCACAGACAGGCAGTCTCAGCATCTCCTAACCCAGACCACAGACAGGCAGGCCTCAGCATCTGACCTCAAGTCTGAGACGAGGAGGAGACTACACTGCTCTTCAGCAGTCACTCTCCTTTCCTTTTAGAGACAGGGTTTTACACTGTAGCTAAGGCTGCCCCAGAACTCATCCAATTCTCCTGCTTCAGCCTCCCAAGCGTTGGCATTACAGGCATGAGCCACTATGCCTGGGTTAGCTATTCTTTACAAACAAATAAGATGTTATTTGCAGAGATACTCCCCTGAATCCAGCAACACTTTATCTGCACATCTGTGTTGATTTCTACATGGCAAATTCTTAGAAGAATGCTGAGTGAAGATACAATAAGTACTGGGTAGTAATGGCATACAATTTTAATTCCAGCACTTGGGAGGCAGAGGCAGGTGGATCTCTATGAGTTCAAGGCCAGCCTGGTCTACAGAGTGAGTTCCACGAAAGCCAGGGCCACACAGTGAAACCTTGTCTCAAAAACCCAACCCAAACCAAACAACAAGGGGGGGGCACTTAACCCAAATCAAACAACAAGGGGGGCACTTAACCCAAATCAAACAACAAGGGGGGGGCACTTAACCCAAACCAAACAACAAGGGGGGGGCACTTAACCCAAATCAAACAACAAGGGGGGGGCACTTACAGAGATGATTAGCCAGCAGTCCCTGCCCACACCCACCTTCTTCAATAGAAAACACTTAACTCACATTTTGGGTCTGACCCATCGGGACTGCTGAAGCCAGCATCTTTCGCAGAAACCCAGGCAGCAAAGCAGTCACTTTCATCCAGAGTAATCGTCAGCATCTGTCAGAGGCACCAATGTCAGTGGCATTCCTTCCTTCCTTCCCTCCCTCCCTCTCTCCTGCAGCACCTGAACTTTCATGCATTCGCACACTAGACTAAGGCGGTAAGCCATGTTTCATGGGAATCAATGTAGCTATGGTTCACTTTACTCAAGTGCCAAAGGCTTGAATGATAGTTTATTAACATGGGAGAAAAAGCAATTGCATATATTAAAAACGTCAAACTCTGTAAGAATAGTTAGTGCATGTTAGGGATCTTCAATTATCCAAAATTACAAAAATATTGTTAACTCACCCCTGTTTTTAGATCTACTGAGAACCAATTTGGAACGTACACCATTTTAAATCTTTTCTTAATTTCGTCTTCAAAGTCCACTTTGCCCAAATCCTCCACTTTGCATGCCTGCACAAGGAAGCACCATGGTCAGTGTGAAGCAGGGGATCCACTTCCTGATGCTACACACTGTTTACATAATTCTAAAGTTCATCTCAAAAAGAAGAGAGCCAGCTGGTCAGTGGTGGCGCACACCTTTAATCCCAGCACTTGGGAGGCAGAGATAGGCAGATCTCTGTGAGTTCAAGGCCAGCATGGTCTTCAGAGTGAGTTCCAGGACAGGAGCCAAAGGTACACAGAGAAACACTGTTTCGAAAAACCAAAAGAAAGAAGAAGAAAAAAGAAGCAGACAGCCAATTCTTTTATCCTAAGGCCTTTGAATAACTACCTGCTAGTAAAGTTTTAAATTAATGAGCTGGAGAGATATCTCAGTGGTTAAGAATACTTGTTGTTCTTGAGAATATGGGTTCAGTTGTCATTGTGGAAGTGCATGTAAGTGCATAAGCAAACCTAGACAGAAACCCCTTCTTTTTCCCAGTGCAAGAAAAAGATGCCCTTCTGGTTGTGTTCTGGCCCTCCTGTCCTGGAAACTTGTATAGCTCCCCCCTCCTCCATGTTCCCAAGTCAAGGTTTCTATGTGTAGCCCTGGCTGTCCTGGCACTCACTCTGTAGACCAGGCTGGCTTCGAACTCAGAGGTCCACCTGCCTCTGCCTCCTGTGTGCTGGGATCAAAGGTGTACGCGACCAACGCCTGGCTGGAAACTGGTGTATCTTTGTTAGCTTCCTGCCCCCATTGCATTCTCCTCAGGAGTAGTTAAAACTGAACCCATTGGCTGCTGCCTAGAGGGCTCCCCCAGAAATCACCCTCAAGGTTCTCTCCGCTCCTGTCTGAAAACCCCATTTGTCCTTGAGCTGTCTGTCATTGGCTCCTGGCTTTCTCACTCACTAGGGGCTTCCTTCTAGCCCTCTGGTAAGAATGATGGCCCCGTTTATTTTCTTCTTGGTCATATTTCTTGGATGTCTTGACAAATCCCATGACATCATCTGTAACCGCCATGTTGAGGGCTACTGTTTTTTTGATATGGGGTTTCTCTGTGCAGCCCCGATGGGGGAGGTCCTTCTGTGTATATGATTGTCTTATTGGTTGACAAATAAAGTACTGTTGGCCAATAGGAAAACAAGGCAGGTGGGACTAGGAGTCAAGGAGGATTATGGGAAAGGTAGGAGAAAGTGCAGAGTCACCATGTGAGCCCGGGAAGACAGGACACTTCCGCTGGCGTCCGGTAAGATAAGCCTTATAAAATATATAGTTTTATGATAATTAAGACTGAGCTAGCAGATGAGAAATCCTAGTCATTGGCCAAGCAGCATTTGTACCTAATATAAGTCTCTGTGTGTTACCTGGGATCATAACATGGCGGCAGGCGGAACTTGGGCACCCTGGTAGAAAGCAGGGCAGTAGGGCTCGGGAGGCTTGGCAGAAAGACTTATTGTTACACAGCCCAGGCTGTCTTGGAACTTGTTCTGTAGATCAGGGTGGCCTTGAACTCAGAGATCCGCCTGCCTCTGCCTTCTGAGTGCTGGGACTAAAGGCGTGCACCACCAACGCCTGCAGTACTTGCTTCAGCCTTCCCAGTGGACTGCCTAGCTGTCTGTCCCACCATTGTATCCTGACAGCTGGGCTGTCATCTTCTACCTCTAGACTTCCAACCACAACAGAGCCCAGGAGTCCTTCTCACGTCTTCCTTCCTTCCTTCCTTCCTTCCTTCCTTCCTTCCTTCCTTCCTTCCTTCCTTCCTTCCTGTCTGTCTCGTTTCCCACCCATTTCACTGAAGCAGATTCCTCTGTGTGAGCCCTGTGTTGCATGATCCTGAAATATGCCCCTGACATCACCAGGAAATGGGTGATGGCAATTTTGGGGGTGAAGCCAGAGGTTCAGGTAAGTCCAGCAGGTCATGTGACTGGTCACTGACTACAGACTAGAACACAGCTCTGCCTATTCCTCCATGTCCCCAGGCTTCCTTGACTTCTTTACCTACTTAGGTTTAGTATGTCAGATCACGTGACTTCAAAATGTCCAAGGTTTGTTCCCTGGGCATGGGAAGCTGTTCGAGGAGTAACACTCATGCACACTGGGCTGGGAGCTCTACCCAAGCCGAACTATATCCCATTCAGACAGCAGGGTTCTACTGAGAGCAGCTAACCAGACCAAGAGTGGGCGACAGACAGAACCATACACAGAAAGCTACTAGCTCAGCCTTAGAGATGCTGGTCTGACAAGACTCTTGAGTGCTGTGGAAATAGTGCAGGAATAGCAGCACGGCCTCGGGCCACACACGGTGAGTATGGTAATCTGCCGATGATCGAGTGACCAAGGCTTCTTTTGATCTCCCAGTTCCCATGGGACCCTTTTGTGAAAGAAAGACAGGACAGAACGGCTCTCTCTATACTTGAGGAACTACCCAGACTAAAGTGCCAATAGCATAAAGGATGAGAACTCTGACGGACCCTTTTAAAGCAAGGCAGCCTTTCATACAGTTTCTAATACAGTAACCAGGGAAATGGTTCAGGTGCTTAAAAAAGTAAATGACTATGTCTTCCTATATCTGAAGTACCCACCCCCAGATAAAGCACTATTGCAAATAAAATCTTGATTGTCATGTACAAGGAAGGAAAGCTAAGAGGAACATGTGATTTGTACCTCTAACCCGACACTCACCTTCAACACATCCCAGTAAGCCACATTGTTATTCGTATCTTTGGTTAGTATATGTCTCTTATCATTGAGGATGTGGCATTGGATGATACTAGCGCCCCCTATGGGAGAGAAAAAGAACAACCGGCATAATGGAGCATAAACACCCCAGTGCACATGTGGTCAGGTGTCAACTCTGGAGCTGGTTCTACCCTTCCACCTTTACAAGGGCACAGAAGACAGAATCCAAGCTGTCAGGCTTGGGCAGAAGTACTGAGTCAGCGGCCAGCCTGCCATTACTCTTGCTCCTCACCTTCACACCTCCTGACTAGAGGGAAGAGCTATGGGAGGCTAACCCTAAGTGCTAACATGAAATGAAATACACTTTTTTTTTTTGCTCAGTCAGCCAAAGCATAGAATTTGAGGCTTATATCTGTGCCCAAAGACAAGGTTAAATGTATTTTACACGGCTACTGTGCTGTAGGGTAAAAAATGAACTTGAGAATAGTGTCAAAACACACACAGTATACTGAAAGCAAAATGTGTCATGTCCTGTTTGCAGCAAATGGGACTGCAAGACCCTGGCAAATACAAGGCTGACACAGAGACCACTCATACAGATCCAAACACACAAAGCCATCATGACGTCTAGGGAAGGCAGTAGAGGGAGGTTGGGTCTCCTCTGAGGTACCACACAAACCCCTCATCTGTGCCATAATAGACATCACTTAAAAAAAAAAAAGTCAAAACCACAGCCCTGTGCATATGCACAGCACCAAAGGGACCCAGTAGGGGACACACACACACACACAAAAAAAAAAAAAAAAAAAAAAAAAAATTGGGAGAGGGGCATATCCAGGGGCAATGGACAGGGTGGAAAGACACGGATGAAACTACCAAAGAACAAATAAAAAAATATCCTTACACCCTCCCAATTTCTTACCATAACATTCTTGTGCTAATAACAAACCCACATATTACTAGTCTTCTGTCTAGTAATTTGAAGAAAGGCCATCATAGGCAGGTGGTGGCGGCTCATGCCTTTAGACCCAGCACTCGGGAGGCAGAGACAGGTGGATCTCTGAGTTTGAGGCCAGCCTGGTCTACAAGAGTGAGTTCCAGGACAGCCTCCAAAGCCACAGAGAAACCCTGTCTCAAAACCCCACACCCCCAAAAAAGAAAGGCCACCACTTACTTTCATTAACTATAACTTCATTATCAGTGTGTGTTTGCCTGTGGCCTTCTTACCTTTAATAACCTGGTCGGGCTGTGTGCAGAGTGGCGTTATGGGATTTGTACAGTCATTGTCATAATCACCAGAGGCTCGGAAATTATGAATTCCCTTCAGTGTCTACAGGAAAAAATTATCAAGCGATGAGAATGACGCAGTTACAGAACTAGGAAATGCTCAGGGCTACAGCTCTATCAGGGCACATCCAGTCACAGCAGGGGCCACAGGGTCTAACCAAGAAATCCCCGAAAAATAGTCATAAGGGAATGCTTGAATGCTTTGTTTTGTTTTTGAGACAGAGTCTCTCTATGTAGCCCTGGCTGAACTGGAGCTCACTCTGTAGACCAGGCTGGCCTTGAACTGACAGAGATCCGCCTGTGTCTCAAAAAAACAAACAAACAAACAAACAAACAAAAAACAAAAACAAAAAAACCAAAAAACAAACAAACAAACAAACAAAAAAAACCAAAACCCCACAAAAACAAAAAACCCCAACAGAACCAAGGCCCCTGTGGTGGTTTGAATGAGAATAGCCCTACATTTGAATGCTTGGTCCCTAATTAGTGGAACTGTTTAAAGCCCATGCCAGGCTCACTCCCTGTCTGCAACTTCTAGACCAGATGTGAGCTCTCAGTTACATGTACCATGCGGCCTGTGTGCTGGTATCTTGTACAAGTAAAGCCTGTCTGGGGGTCAGAGAATAGCGCTTGCCACGAGCTAACCACAGAGGTCTGTACAGATAGATGGGAAGTAAAGTAGCTGGGCGGAAACAGGATATGATCAGGGAGAAACAGGAACCCACTCTCTTGTCTGCTCAGACGCTAAGGAGGTGCGGTGTGCTGTGGCTTGCTCCTTCTCTCTGATCTCTCAGCATTTCCCTCTATATCTGACTCCGGCTTTTTATTATCGAGACCAATCAAGAACTGCATTTACAGAACTGCCACCATGTTTCCTGCCATGATGGTTGTGGTGGTTTGAATGTAACTGGCCCCCATAAACTCACAGGGAGCAATATTTGGTGTGGCCTTGTTGGAGGAAGTGTGTCACTGTGGAGGTGGGCTTTGAGGGTTCATATATGCTCAAATCATGCAGAGTGAGACAGTCCATGTCTTGCTGGCTTCTGATCAAGATGTAGCCAGCACCATGCCTGCCTGCACACCACCACACTCCCTCCACACAACAATGGACTCGCCTGAAACTGTAAGTGAGCCATTCCAATGAAATGTTTTCCTTGTAAGAGTTGCTGTGGTCATGGTGTCTCTTCACAGCAATGGAAAGCCTGACTAAGACAATGGTCATGGACTAAACTCTTGAAATTAAGTAAGCCCCTATTTACATGCTTTCTGTTAAGCTGCCCTGGTATTTATCACAACAGAACAGTTGTAACTAAGCTCCCAAACAGGGCACTATTCCCTCAAAGACTATCACTGATGGGCACAAGAGCACACACGCCCTTCCTCTAGCTCCTGGAGTCAGCCATGCACAAAGCTCAACTCCTTAAGGAGCTGGTTCTATGGCGGGCCTGGCTGCTCTCCATGCCACAGAGAGAGGAGATGGTCAGAAGCCAATGTCCCGCTCTGTGGTCTGTCTACTTCATTCCTTCACATGTTGAACTCAAAGACTGTCTTGCTGTGTAGCCCAGGCTGGTGGTGCATGTGCAGCACTCCCACCTGTCAACCTCCTAAGTGTGGGGCTAAAGCTGTGCACCAGCACACATGCCTGCTCTCAGGTGCAGCTTACAAGGCTAGAAGCTGTCTAACCCTGACAGCTGTAATCAGGCCACAGTCTGCTCTAAGTACATTAAGCACACACCTTAGTTGCTAACAGAAAAAGCAGCTTCATTTCACCCATGAATTTCAGAGTTACTTTCACTCTCAGGGTTCATACCTGAACTCACAGGGGCATGCGGACAAGGCCACACTGCTGTGGTAACTGGCACATCTGGGATAGCAAACCAACCACATTAACAGACTTGCCATGAGCATGGTCACACACTTACCCATTTATTTACTGTGGACTTTGTTGTTGCAACCCAGATTGCAGGAGGGGGATCTGCTGATCTGTCAAGCTCCATCTGAAAACCAAACATAGTCTTCTTGGCCAAGGGCTGATGCCTCTGAGCTGCTATCCCAGAGATGAGCTATGGACCTGGTGACACACCAGTTGTTCACTCCTTTTGAACAACTCTACACCGCCTGCACAGGCTTGTAGCAGTGAGGTAGGACGTGTAGGGAAGGGGTCTCCCCCAAAGGAGTAAAGGAGCTCAGTCTTATGACACGGCAGCCAAGTGACCCCATACCAGCAAGCCACCTGCAGCTGCTCACTTGTGCATGTGAACACGGACGGAATTATAGTTTCAGAATCTCCTAAGTCAGCCATGCTGGTATGAATTCATGATTCTCCTGCCAACAGCTGGATTATAGACAGGCACCACTGTGGACAGGCTGATTTTAATTTATGTTAACTGTTGGGACTTAGGTAGACACACAGTCAAGGAGCTCCCAGGGCAGTCTCTTCCATGCTTGCCCTCTCCATAGCCTTAATGTTCTGCTTCCCTAGAGGAAGGTGAGCTGACCATCAAGGTGCCATCTCCATCGTGAAGCAGGACTCTTCCACCCCTCACCTCCTGCAGGGGCTGGGGCCTTATCGTCCAGGCCTCTTGGCTTTTCTGTCTGCTTAGACACCCCTAGCTGCTCACACTCTTCCTAAGGCAGGAGAGCCAGACAAACTCAGCAGCATGCCTGAGCCAGTGACACTAGGATTTACCAGTAGGAAAGCCGTCCACACCCCAGTCATGTGCCTTGGAGGTCACAGCTCCCTAAACTGCCCCCAGGTGTCTACACTGAGACTCTTTCCTACCCTATGGAGGATGCTGTGCTGCAAAAGCCTAACCAAACTCACAACTTCAGTTGGAAAACTCAACACACCTTGAGAACTGGTGCTTTTTCTTCACAAATCAGCACCCGAATGTCAGGGTTTCTTAGGTCTGTGCAGTAAATCTTCCTGTCCCTTCCTCCAGAATATACATGCGTGAAGGCATCGTTGACTTGTAGAGCCCAAACGCCTTCATCGTGGACTCGGTACGTTGCTATACATCTCTGCTGGCCAAGGGACCACAGGCGAATTGTTCCGTCAGAACTCCCAGACAGACACTATCAACAGAGAAGACAAGGGGAGGGTACTACCAGGAGCATGCCAGGCTGAAATGGCCACAGACAGTGTGCATGCTCCAACAGGGACACCGAGTCCTCTCTACGCAGCCACCTGCTATTTCTGTAAACCCTAACGGTGAGTTGTGTTTGGATGCTCCATTACTGAGGGAGCCAGTCTGGCAGCTGAAAATAAGGTGGTGTTGACCTCGGAACCTGAAATCATCCAAACTGGGAACTTATTAAAAACATAAACTCTCCCGAGTCCCATCCAGACCAAGGAGGCAGGGCCACAGCAGGGTCACCAAGACACACAGCAGGCTTCCCGGGTGATTGCCATGCTCTCTGGCTGACAGCACTGCTCCAGGCCAGAGGGCCTTTTGGGATCCTGGGTTACAGCTCTGTGTCACGCTCTTGCTCATGGCTCATGTCTTTGGTGCTGACAGGAATCAGAAGCCAGGTCTAGCCAAGGACTGTGTCCCTCCCCGGGATCCTGAACAATTCTCACAGAGCTGACTTTTTCTCAAGGTTCAGGAGAAGCAACTACAAATGAGTGCACAGAAACAGGCTCAATGAGTCACCCTACACCCACACCGGGCATGCTCAGTATTCCTGAGACGCTGCTGGTGCTGGTATGTGAGACTAAGGCATAGCTGCAGGGGAAAGCAGCTGTGGGCCCGGACTTGGGTGGTTCTTAAATGAAAGGTGGTTGAGACTGTTAAGGATTTACCCCTCTGCCTCTTGATTTTCAGGAGCCTGTGAGACTGTGAGCAGGTTTAATTAAATGAACAGGGAGTAGTAGACTTCCTCACCAACTGCCAGGAGCACCAGAACTCACCTCTTTCAACTAGTTCACAAGGGAATGACTGATCCACCCTGGGTGACGGAGAACTCAGACATTCTTTGGGACATGGCCAAGGAGGGGCTCCCTAAGCCAGAAGATGCTACTCTGAGGTGGCAATTCTCTCAGCAAAGTTCCAGCCCCCTAGATCCTAGGACATACGCCCACAGCCAGCAAGGTCTGGCAAAGATGATGCTCTGGAGGTCCACACAGCTGAGGCAGCAGATGCAGAGCACACAGGTGGGAGCGGAGAAAGCACAGAAGTCGTATCAAATGAATACCAGACACAAAACAATCTCAACAGCAGCCAGCATTCTATGGCTTCAAGGACAGCAAGTCACAGAAAGAACAACAGCTTTTAAACAGCACTGCCACCCTGTACAAGACCAGGCTCCAGAATGCCCTGTACGATGAGCACCCTCCTCCCTATTCCAGGTCCCAGATGACACCAAGTGTCCTATAGATAGTAGTTAGCAGAACCAACAAAACAGCTTGTACTCTCCATCTTCTCCTCTCTCCTTCCATTGGTTAAAAATGTGAGAGGTCCAACTCCAACAAGAGATTATTTCAGACAAATGCAATGCCCCGGATTGTTCTGCTAAATCAGACTTACTCAGACAGATCATGAAGTCCAAGTAGACATTCCTGGTCTCCCAGTGACAGCAGTGGGAGGTGCCTGTGTGTGGGGACCTGACTACCACTGGAAAAGTTGCCTGACGCTGTGATCCCATATCCCTAGGTTAGGTTTGGGAATTGAACTGCCAGAAAAACCACGCAGGTAACAGACAACTAACCTAAGATCCAACAGGTAGTTTGGATGTATAGAACGGAGCCCCACTGACATTACTGCTTATAGCAGACAGAACTGACTTTAAGGGATCTCCATACGACAGTTCAATCCCTCACACAGAAGCACATTATAAATTGCAAAGAGCAAACAGGACAGACTGCAGTGGCTAGGAAGAGCTTTAGGCCTTTAGCTCACTGCTAGAGACTCAAACCTATAGACAACACAGCCAACCACACAACTGCCCAAGCCAGACAACTGTGAGACTCTCCACTTAGAGGCAGGCAAAGGGTTTGATAGCAAAGCTTCCTTCTGCTTACAAAGTCAGCACTTGGAGCTATGCTGACCTCTGTGCAGCCAAACTGCACACAGCTGCATCAGGACCTGACCAGGGAGCTTTCGTTTCTGCCTTCAGGTAAAACAACACGTCCTTTTATGTGGAGTACAGCGAGTGAAACTTGAGGGAGCCAGATTCCCCTGGAGCAGCTGGAGTTACAGAAGGCTGTGAATTACTACTGGACCTGTGTGCTAGGAATAAAACTCAAGTTCTCTCCAAGAGCAACAAGTGCTCTAATCCCTGCACCACAATTTAGCATTCTAAAGAGGGAGCACTTCGGTGAGGCCACTGGCTGGGCCTGCAAACAGCTCCTACCTGTGTGCCGTCTCTGTTCAGCAGCAGTGCCTTCACGTTGTCCGTGTGTCCTTTCAGCTTCATGAGTTTTGCACAGGTTCTTGGATCCCACACTCTTAGAACCTGCCGGTTTTTACAGAGTATTATACAGACCAAATACAGACACAACAGGCTTCCGAAAGCACCCAACTTTCATATCACACGGCAGCTATTAACTTCTGAGGGGCAAACACTGCTGCAGCCAATGTACGCTGTCCACGGCTGCTCGGCTTCAGGACATCTTGTGCCCATCCCGACATGCACAGTGGTTGTATAGCTACACTCTTATGGATACAAATAACACTTCTTTTATCACCCACTAGACAAAATTACTGGTCTTTATTATTTTTATTTTTTAGCTTCTCTTGAGACAGGGATTTGGCTGTGTTGTCTAGGCTGGTTGTAAACTTCTGACCTCAGCCCCCCACCTGCTGGCACAATAGCTCTGTGCATGTATTTAATGACTGAACAGGTACAACGACTCGACCTTTTTTTTTTTTTTTTAAGATTTTTATTTTTATTTATTATGTATACAACATTCTACTTCCATGTATATCTGCACACCAGATCAGATCTCATAACGGATGGCTGTGAGCCACCATGTGGTTGCTGGGAATTGAACTCAGGACCTCTGGAAGAGCAGACAGAGCTCTTAACCTCTGAGCCATCCCTCCAGCCCCACCACTGACTTTCTTAACTTCAGAGATACTGGCCAGGCCACCCTTACCTTCTCAGTGGACCCCGATACAATGATTGTTCCCAGTTGGTTCATGGCCAGGCTATAAATGGAATCTTTGTTCCCACTTAAAGAAGAAGCTATTGAGGATAAAGGGAGTTCAGTGTTAACATCACTACTGTTCAAAGACATACAAAAGGAAAACACCATTTCACACACAAATCAGATAAATAAAAAAACGACCCAAATCTCCCAAATCCAAGGCAACCCTTTTAGCCACAATCAAGTCCATACCCTTTGATTTGGAAGCCAAAGTGAAAGTGTTTTCACGATGACTGGTGGCCTGGGCGTGAGCAGACATGAGGGGTTTGGAAATGCCTGCCTGTGAGCATTCCGCCAATGGCAACTATTATTAGCATGGTTTCTACACTCATAAGACTGGGTGACAGCTTCCCTTACAATCTGAGCAAGCCCAGCTATGGCAGGATCTATGTTCGCTAAGGCCAAGTCTCTGCTCCTGTGTATCTTAGAGGCTGGCAGGCCTTAAAAAGAGAAATCCAGGATAGACCAGCAGGCCTACCTGCTGGATCCCTAAAAAACAAAACAAATAAAACCAACCTAACAAAAAAAACCTGGGGGGGGGGGACGACAAGGGGAAGACCCTCTTTAGATCCACAAACACTTCTGGGCAAAACAACACTCAAGTTATAAAACCAGTCTCTCCACCATCCTTTCAGGAACAGACTAAGTCACAGTGTAACTATTTTAGCTGTAACATGCCATGGGAGTCCTTGGAGTTACAACAAAACGGAGCTATATAATGTAGAAATCTCGCCGTCCATGCCTGTGTCTTGAATGAGGTCTCTGGTGCTCCCACAAGGAGTCCTCAGACATCTGGCCTGGAGGCTCCCAGAGGCTGGGCTAGTGCAGTGTTAACTTCCTGTCTAGATCTGTGTAAGCCTGACCTGGAAGTTTATCAAACAGCAACACTGAACACCTCTACATTCCCTCTAGAAGTACTCCAGCCTCCCTGGACTTTTCCAGAAATGCTCCAGTTCTTTTAGGCTACTCTGAACAGTTCTTCTCAACTGGTACTGGAAACATTCTGCCCCTGGATTTCGGCCATTAACAAAGAGTGGGGAGGCAGCAACACTATGGGGAGGTACACAGTGTGATAAGACTGATGCTTCTACCTGCAGGGACTTACACCACAGCTATGTAGCGAAGTCACGCATGCACGCGCACACATACACACAAAACAGCCAGGTTCCGTCTGGAGAAGCTACCAAGTCGACAGCACAGCAATGAGCTAGCTCCTAATCGTTCTTTATGTCAACTTAGATCACTTTCAAAAACTGTTTTCAAACACCTTACTTGTGACAGTGTTATTTGAGGCAGTCAGTGCTGTTAGAGTGTTCACATCCCAAAGGAATATTTGTCTGTCCAATCCAGCCGATGCCACCAGCTCTTTGTCCTTGGCATAGGCTAAGGCCTTTACATAATCCTGTAACAGACCAGACACACTATGATCTACGCTGTAAGAACAGGAGTCACAAAAAGAGCTGAGTTCCCCACACGACAGGAAGACTGAACCGTGGACATTACCTTGTGCGTCCTGAGTGTGGACATGCAGAACCCTTTGTGTGCGTTCCACACTTTGACCGTCGTGTCTGAAGAAGCAGATATTACTACAAGAGACAAAGGGTCAACCGAGCCTCACTAGAGTGAACTGCAGCTTTAAGGCTAGCTTACAACAAGTAATGCCACTACAAATAACTGCTCACACCTACACGATGAAAAGCTCTTTCTAGAACTTTCTGAATAATGCCTCAAAGACATATGTAAGTATACATATATACATTATTGTTTTTATTTATTTAGTTTTGTTTTTCAAGACAGGGTTTCTCTGTGGTTTTGGAGACTATCCTGGAACTAGCTCTTGAAGACCAGGCTGGTCTCGAACTCAGAGATCTGCCTGCCTGTGTGTCCAGAGTACTGGGATTAAAGGCGTGCGCCACCAACGCCCGGCCCATTATTGGTTTTAATTAGACAGGACAAGCTGTTAGGTAAAGTCCTTAATTATTTGAGAATAATTACTCAAACTGAAAAACCAAGAAATGGAACTTAGCAAAATAAGAAAAAAATGTCATACTAAGGCTAAAAAAATGATATACAGTACAGGGTTCTATTTAATCTACCATTCAAATTTGTATAAAACTAACTTCGGTGAGGAAGGTGGGATGGCACAAGGAGGCGCCTGGTAACCCTCTGTTACATTTTACTGTGGCTTCAGTGTGTGTGCACTTTTCTACATGTGTGCTGTGCTTCAATGAAACAGTCTTGCAGGGCTGGGGCACGGCTCCCCAAATGAGGGTCTCTTGGGTAGGCATCAGGTGTCACCAGCACCCACATAAAAACAAACGCCTGTAGTCCTACTATGTATGACTTTGATACTGGAGAGGGGTAGCAGTGGAGAGCAGCAGATCCAGGAGCTCCGGAGTTACCTAACCTAGCAATCAGTGAGCTCTCGATCAGTCAGAGGCCCTGTCTCAAACACTGTGGTGTAGCAGCATGGGAGAAGACGGCTGATGGCAACCTCTGGTCTCCACACGCATCCAAACCTATGCGTGCACGCACACACAAACGCGCACACATGACTCACAACCTCAAATACTCACATGTCTTCCCATTGCAGCAGAGCACGACGTCATTCACCCAGTCTGTGTGGTGCTCCATAGATGCTATGTATGGGTCTTGCTGAAACGAAAATCCACGCAGTTTATAGCAGAGCAAAGGCATGACAAAGTTCAGCCATGCAGATCCTTGGCTTAATGTGCCCAGCATCACCCTTAAACCTAGAGTGGCACTTCCCCAAACAGGCGATGCTTCCAGAGAACTGACACAAACAAGTTTGTTTGAGGACAGTTACCATAAAAGCCTGGGTTCCCAAGGTTACACCTTGCGGTGGCAAAATTGGCAAGTGCTGGGCTAGGCATGGTAGGGGGCACAGAGTGCAGGAGGACAGGAAGGACTTGGGGAACCTGAGGTAGGGATTTCTGACACAGTGTGCCTGGGCTCAACTACCAGAGCCTTTTATAGACAGTGTCTAGTTATGTCCCACACCAAGACAGGCAAGTTTACATTTTTTCATGTCTAAGAATGGAGGTTATGCAGTCTTGTCAAGACCAGGGAAAAGATGTTTGAGGGTAGGACAGACAGACTGCCAGAGTCTGGGTAAGCTGCATTTCCCCTTAATTTGCTCAAAATATTGCAAATTCTCAGAAAGTTAATGTTCTAATTCAAATATGAGTTTCTATGGCATTGCAAACACAGATTTTCATGCCTTTGACATGGTCTTCATCGGCTCAAGAACTTTGTCTTAAGCCTGCTGGGCTGAGTCCACTGGAAAAAACCTTATCAGGCAGCTGTGCCAACCAGTCTCCATCTGCAGTGAACACAGGTTTATAGAGCTGGCTAAAAAGACACAAACTTAAAAAAAAAAAAATTCAGGAGCTGTCTGAGGTGAGGCTGAGCCCCAGTTTACTGCCTTGAGAGGGATTTCGGGGACTTCAGATCTTGGTGAGTACAAGAGGCCAAGACACGTAGTTAAGAGCTCGGTAAATGCTCCTTTCCTCCCCAGTATCATTCTCTGTCTCATTCACAAGGCGACATTCAAACAAACCTGAGAGCTCCTCCTGTTCGACTGTACACCTCCCTTACCACGAAGAACTATTTGGCTGGTGGGGAATGAGCACCACAGTATTTTGGTTTCATTATGAACATGAAAAGTGTCTTTTTTTTTTTTTTTTTTTTGGTTTTTTCGAGACAGTTTTCTCTGTGTAGCTTTGGAGCCTGTCCTGGCACTTGCTCTGGAGATCAGGCTGGCCTCGAACTCACAGAGATCCGCCTGCCTCTGCCTCCCGAGTGCTGGGATTAAAGGTGTGCGCCACCAACACCTGGCAAAAAGTGTCTTGATAATGAACTGTCTCTCACAGCTTAAGTAAGAGGCTTTCAAAGCTGGGGTGTAGCTCAGTGATGGTAGGGTGCTTGTCCAGCACACACACGGCCCAGGACTTGATGCTCAGTGCTGCACAACTAACAAGGAAGGAGAGAGGCCCTGGATGATTTCCCATCCAGCATGTCAGCCAGGAAGACCCTAGCATGTTGTAGGGACCTTATCACTTTTTATAAAGAAATTAACTATTTGTAAAAGTACACAATTCAACATTTTGTTGTTCTATTTTCAGTATTGTTATCAAGAGACTTTTCAGGTTCACAATGAAACCAAAATCCCGTGGAAAGTGCTCATTCCCCACCAGCCAAATATATTTGCTCCTCTGTGGCAGGGGCCTCTAAGGAAGTAATTTATGGAGCCCGTGTTAACGGAGGCATTTTCTCACAGGCTGACAGATCTCCGAGGATATTAACATCTTTATAGAATATAATATGAAGCTCAGTGCCCAGCAGACAAAGCCACGGCCCAAGCTCTGAGTTACCCAAAGGCAGTAATGCTTGTGCTCACCTTGTGCTGATTGACACTCCATATTCTGATGATGGAGTCCCGCCCCGCGGTGAAGAGCCTGTTGAGCGCTGGGTCCAGCTGCAGGGCATTGACTCCATTCCGGTTATACTTCTCCACTTCATCTCGAATAACATAGGAAACCTGGCGGACACCAACACAAGCCAGGCCGTGCTGAGGTGCAGCCTACTACTGGCTAACTCCAATACCAAGCTAACGCCACAGAGACTAAAGGGCGTCACTGACAACCCAGCTCAGGACAAGCGGGTCTGCTGCTAACAACCTGGAAGAACACTTCCCCGGTCTCCTATCTGCTTGTATTCTCACCAACCTTTCAACCGTGATACTGGAATACACCCCCTTCTCCTGAGACAGGACAGTCAGTCAGGAAATGGGAGTGTTTGCTTCTCCCTGGCTGACAGACTCCAGGACAAGACCTGTAGTCCTGTTCTGAGAAGACTGTGAAATGGATGCAGCACTGAGTGCTCTCTCCCGGAACGTCCTTCTCTAACAGCACGTGCAGTGTGGTGCGGCACACATAAAGCCCCGGGGTGAGAGAGCAGAGCAGGCTTTCCCCAAGTCTGCCTGGAGATCAGAGTGCAGAGCAGCCACACTAGTCAGCCACAGAGACCAAGCAGCGGGGCACACCTTTAATCCCAATACTAGAGAGGGATCTAAGGCGGGAGGAGATGGGAGCAGTCTAGGCAGTCTGAGGAGCAAGCAGTGCCGTCTGGAGATGCAGTCTGAGGACAGGATGGCCCCTTTGAGCTGAGCATTGGTAGAGGTGGGAGCTCTCTAGTGGCTGGCTGCTTTGCTTCTCTGATCTTCAGCTTGAACCCCAATGTGTCTCTGGGTTTTTAATCATTAGGAACAAATAGAATCAGTGCTACATTCCACCTCTGCTGTCTCCCTTTCCCATTGTTCTGGGCCAGAGCACTCACAGCTTTTAGCACAAATGGTACCGCCTAGCCTCGCTCATTCCTCAGTTCTGCTGAAGAGCGAAAACATACACCAGGTGACTGCAAAGGTCTCTCCTCTACCCTCTCACTTGAAGTACATGAAGAAATTTAGATATGAGGGCTGACTGAGAATTGCCTGCCATGTGCAAGGCGCTTGGTTCTGCATCAAGCATTACAAAGAAAGAAAAAACAGGGAGGCAGAGGCAGGCTGATCTCTATGAGTTGGAGACCAGCCTGGTCTACAAAGCGAGTTCCAGGACAGCCAGGGCTACACAGAGAAACCCTGTCTCAAAATTAAAAAAGAAAGAAAGAGGAAAAACAAAGGTGGATTTCTGTGTACAAAGCCTTCTTTAGTTCCTCCAGCACCCACTGTTACCACTGACTCCGTGCCTTCTGTCTCTTTCAAAGTGGCCTCATTTGTGTTCTCTCCTGGACACCTTACCTTCCCCCCTAGGACATTCCTTAAGCTTTTAGGATCTTCTTGTGTTGCAACATTTCTGAATTTTGTCCTTTGGCCAATCCTGGCTTTGCTGTGCATTTAGAACAACCTTCCAATCTGGAAAGTATGGTGCTTCATGCCTGCAGACACCCTTGTGTGGGAAGACAGTCCCGGGGATAAGAGCACCAGCATTTCTGGGGGCAGCCCCTTCCGCCTACCACAGCAACAGAACAATTTTCATATAAAGATGGCCACAGGCATCTTATAGAATAAAAATAATATCCACTTTAAAAAACAGAGGATTGGGCCAGGTGGCACAAGTCTTAAAACCCAGCACTTGGGAGGCAGAGGCTAGAGGATATCTGATCTCTAGGCCAGCCTGGTCTACACAGTGAGTTCAAGGACAGTCAGGGTATATAGAGACCTTTTTAAAAAAGGAAGAGAAAGATGACCCAAACCAGAGGGGGAGGACTGGGGAGATGGCCAAGTGGGTAGAGGCACTTGGTGCCAAACCTGATGGCCTGAGTTCCACCCCTGGATCTACATGGTGAAGGAAAGAGTCAACTCCTACAAGCCCCCCCCATCCCCCAAGCATTCTAGCCTCACAAAGGGAACACTGAACAACTCCCTCAGGCTCCTCAGGGCTGAGCACTAATTCACCTCTATGTGAGTATCTGAAAGACCAGAATGAGAGTGCATTTCCTCTCATCTGAATCGATGGCCTCTCTACTCTTCAAGGTTTGTGGATTACTTATCCCTGGGACTCCCACTTTGTACTCTTTCCAAACTGTGAGGGACTGAAAACACAGAAACAGTGAATACCAACAAGGATGGAGAGGCTTCTCTCTCTCTCTCTCTCTCTCTCTCTCTCTCTCTCTGTGTGTGTGTGTGTGTGTGATGCTGTTCCTTTGTTCAGAAGCCACCACTGACTGCCCCTCACCCACTCACAGCTCCTTACTGACTTGAAGGGCCTCCCCATTCTGGTCTGCAGCCACTTCTCTGACTCCATCTTCTACTCCTCCTCCCCTAACCCCAGGCCTCTTTACTGTTCTACAAACAGGCTTTCATTCCTACCTCAGGACACTTTCACTGGGAATTTTCAATGGAGCACTCTTGTCCAGATGGCTTAGTGACTGTCTCAGTTCCTTTTCTCCAAAGCCTTTCAAGTCACCTTCTCAAGCAGGACTTCTCTGACCAGCACAAAGATTCCACCTTTGCTTAGCATTGAGGCGCTCGCCTTTAATCCCAGCATGTGGCGGCAGAGGCAGGCAGGCCTCTGTGAGTTTCAGGTCAGCCAGGCCCACACATTGAGACCCCCATCTCAAACCACAACTTCTGTTTCTTCTACTGCTTACCATGATCTTTTTTTTTTTTTTTTTTTGAGAGAGGTAGCCTGGGCTTTCCTGAAACTCTCTGTAGACCAGGCTGGCCTTGAACTCTGCCTGCCTCTGCCCTTGAGTGCTGAGGTTAAAGGCATGCAGGGCCACCACCACCATCAGTTTTTATCTTTAGAGCCTGTTGACTGTTTGAAAGAACTATAGAGTTGAACAGTACACACCCACCACACACACTTCAGGTAACAATGTCCACGCTCTGTTCACTGAACCCTCGGGTAACAATGTCCACGCTCTGCTCACTGAACCCTCAGGTAACAATGCCCACGCTCTGCTCACTGAACCCTCGGGTAACAATGTCCACGCTCTGCTCACTGAACCCTCGGGTAACAATGCCCACACTCTGCTCACTGAACCCTCAGGTAACAATGCCCACGCTCTGCTCACTGAACCCTCAGGTAACAATGCCCACGCTCTGCTCACTGAACCCTCAGGTAACAATGCCCACGCTCTGCTCACTGAACCCTCGGGTAACAATGTCCACGCTCTGCTCACTGAACCCTCGGGTAACAATGCCCACACTCTGCTCACTGAACCCTCAGGTAACAATGCCCACGCTCTGCTCACTGAACCCTCAGGTAACAATGCCCACGCTCGGTTCACTGAACCCTCAGGTAACAATGCCCACACTCTGCTCACTGAACCCTCGGGTAACAATGCCCACGCTCTGCTCACTGAACCCTCAGGTAACAATGCCCACGCTCGGTTCACTGAACCCTCAGGTAACAATGCCCACGCTCGGTTCACTGAACCCTCAGGTAACAATGCCCACGCTCTGCTCACTGAACCCTCGGGTAACAATGCGCACGCTCTGCTCACTGAACCCTCGGGTAACAATGCCCACGCTCTGCTCACTGAACCCTCGGGTAACAATGCCCACGCTCTGCTCACTGAACCCTCAGGTAACAATGCCCACGCTCGGTTCACTGAACCCTCAGGTAACAATGTCCACGCTCTGTTCATTGAACCCTCAGGTAACAATGTCCACGCTGTTCATTGAACCCTCAGGTAACAATGTCCACACTCTGTTCATTGAACCCTCAGGTAACAATGCCCACGCTCTGCTCACTGAACCCTCAGGTAACAATGTCCACGCTCTGTTCACTGAACCCTCAGGTAACAATGCCCACGCTCTGCTCACTGAACCCTGGGGTAACAATGCCCACACTCTGCTCACTGAACCCTCGGGTAACAATGCCTACGCTCTGTTCATTGAACCCTCAGGTAACAATGTCCACGCTGTTCATTGAACCCTCAGGTAACAATGTCCACACTCTGTTCATTGAACCCTCAGGTAACAATGCCCACGCTCTGTTCACTGAACCCTCAGGTAACAATGCCCACGCTCTGCTCACTGAACCCTGGGGTAACAATGCCCACACTCTGCTCACTGAACCCTCGGGTAACAATGCCTACGCTCTGTTCATTGAACCCTCAGGTAACAATGCCCACGCTCGGTTCACTGAACCCTCAGGTAACAATGTCCACGCTCTGTTCATTGAACCCTCAGGTAACAATGTCCACGCTGTTCATTGAACCCTCAGGTAACAATGCCCACGCTCTGCTCACTGAACCCTCAGGTAACAATGTCCACGCTCTGTTCACTGAACCCTCAGGTAACAATGCCCACGCTCTGCTCACTGAACCCTGGGGTAACAATGCCCACACTCTGCTCACTGAACCCTCGGGTAACAATGCCTACGCTCTGTTCATTGAACCCTCAGGTAACAATGCCCACGCTCTGTTCACTGAACCCTCAGGTAACAATGCCCACGCTCTGTTCACTGAACCCTCAGGTAACAATGCCCACGCTCTGTTCACTGAACCCTCAGGTAACAATGCCCATGCTCTGCTCACTGAACCCTCAGGTAACAATGTCCACGCTCTGTTCACTGAACCCTCGGGTAACAATGCCCACGCTCTGCTCACTGAACCCTCAGGTAACAATGCCCACGCTCGGTTCACTGAACCCTCGGGTAACAATGCCCACGCTCTGCTCACTGAACCCTCGGGTAACAATGCCCACGCTCTGCTCACTGAACCCTCGGGTAACAATGCCCACGCTCTGCTCACTGAACCCTCGGGTAACAATGCCCACGCTCTGCTCACTGAACTCTCGGGTAACAATGCCCACGCTCTGCTCACTGAACCCTCGGGTAACAATGCCCACGCTCTGCTCACTGAACTCTCGGGTAACAATGCCCACGCTCTGCTCACTGAACCCTCGGGTAACAATGCCCACGCTCGGTTCACTGAACCCTCGGGTAACAATGTCCACGCTCTGTTCATTGAACCCTCAGGTAACAATGTCCACGCTCTGTTCATTGAACCCTCAGGTAACAATGTCCACACTCTGTTCATTGAACCCTCAGGTAACAATGCCCACGCTCTGCTCACTGAACCCTCAGGTAACAATGTCCACGCTCTGTTCACTGAACCCTCAGGTAACAATGCCCACGCTCTGCTCACTGAACCCTCGGGTAACAATGCCTACGCTCTGTTCATTGAACCCTCAGGTAACAATGCCCACGCTCTGTTCACTGAACCCTCAGGTAACAATGCCCACGCTCTGTTCACTGAACCCTCAGGTAACAATGCCCATGCTCTGCTCACTGAACCCTCAGGTAACAATGTCCACACTCTGCTCACTGAACCCTCGGGTAACAATGCCCACACTCTGTTCACTGAACCCTCAGGTAACAATGTCCACGCTCTGTTCACTGAACCCTCGGGTAACAATGCCCACGCTCTGCTCACTGAACCCTCGGGTAACAATGTCCACGCTCTGCTCACTGAACCCTCGGGTAACAATGCCCACGCTCTGCTCACTGAACCCTCGGGTAACAATGCCCACGCTCTGCTCACTGAACCCTCGGGTAACAATGCCCACGCTCTGCTCACTGAACCCTCGGGTAACAATGCCCACGCTCTGCTCACTGAACCCTCGGGTAACAATGCCCACGCTCTGCTCACTGAACCCTCGGGTAACAATGCCCACGCTCTGCTCACTGAACTCTCGGGTAACAATGCCCACGCTCTGCTCACTGAACCCTCGGGTAACAATGCCCACGCTCTGCTCACTGAACCCTCGGGTAACAATGCCCACGCTCTGCTCACTGAACCCTCGGGTAACAATGCCCACGCTCGGTTCACTGAACCCTCAGGTAACAATGTCCACGCTCTGTTCATTGAACCCTCAGGTAACAATGTCCACACTCTGTTCATTGAACCCTCAGGTAACAATGCCCACGCTCTGCTCACTGAACCCTCAGGTAACAATGTCCACGCTCTGTTCACTGAACCCTCGGGTAACAATGCCCACGCTCTGCTCACTGAACCCTCGGGTAACAATGCCTACGCTCTGTTCATTGAACCCTCAGGTAACAATGCCCACGCTCTGTTCACTGAACCCTCAGGTAACAATGCCCACGCTCTGTTCACTGAACCCTCAGGTAACAATGCCCATACTCTGCTCACTGAACCCTCAGGTAACAATGTCCACACTCTGCTCACTGAACCCTCAGGTAACAATGCCCACGCTCTGTTCACTGAACCCTCAGGTAACAATGCCCACGCTCTGTTCATTGAACCCTCAGGTAACAATGCCCACGCTCTGCTCACTGAACCCTCAGGTAACAATGCCCACGCTCTGTTCACTGAACCCTCTGTTCATCTGACCCATGTCATCCTCTCACCTCTTTGAGGACAAGCAGCACATCAATGACACTTTCAAAACATTTAGGCATGTGTCAAGTCTACTTGTTAATGATTTTACTATCTATATAATTTATTTAAGATAAAATTTACAGTGAAACATGCCAGATACTTGACAAATCAATACACCCATGCAGTTACAAACCCTTACAAAGACAGAGAACATTATTATATCCTACAAAGTCATTCCCAATTTGCAGAGTCCATCATTAGACAATCCAGCTCTAGTTTTATCGTCACAATGAACAGGAGCACACAGTTCCTGAGCAAGGCTATTTCCAGAAAGCAGGTTAGTACAGGCCAGTTCAGGAAAATCTGGCCAAACATAACCACCACCCCACAACTGTTCCTGTCTAGTCCCTAAGTTATGACTTTCTGTTTGTAACTCTTTTAAAAAGCATTTGGGATGGAGAAATGGCTCAGTGAAAAAGTGGCTTTGCTTACCACACAAGCATAAGAATGAGGTAGACCAGCAGGCTGGCCTTGAACTCAGAGATCTGCCTGCTTCTGCCTCCAAGTGTTGGGATTCATGGGCCACCATGTGCAACACACCTTCCAGTAAAGCCACTATCTTCCTTTATGGAAAGGGAACATACTGTGTTGACTTGCTGCTCTTATTTCTGGATGCCTTCCTGTTTTGATGATATGGCTCTAGCATGTTGAGGGTGAGTGCGCAAGAGTGCATGCCGGGCAGGGTGACAAGGTCAGTGCTTTGTGTTTTATTACTCTCCATCTTATTTTTATCTGAGGCCTGGCCTCCCACAGAATCTGCAGTTTATCAAGCTCCAGTGCTCTTCCTGTCTCTGCCTTCTCCACACTGACATTCTGGCACCACACCTGGCTTTTTAGGTGGGGACTGATGATCTGAACATAGATCCTCATGTTAGTACTGTACTAACTTCACAATCTTCCCAGCTTCTAGCTGACTTTCCCATAATTGCAAAGTAACCCACTATATGAATACATCATATTTTATTTGACAACTACATACACTGAGATTTCCAAAGATAGATATTATTTTTTCCCACAATAACAATATTCCTAAAACAAATACTCTTAGATAAGGAGACACAGATTACAGACATATATGTGATTTTGTAGAATCATTTCTTTTAAAGACATGGTCTCACAATGTAGCCCTTCATGACCTAGAATGTGGTATGTAGATCAGGCCAGCCTCTGCTTCCTGAGGGGGGGGGGAATTAAGGGAGTTTGTTACCAGGAAAGGACAAAACACATTTTTAAAAGTAACACACTAGGTTTTGGCAAAACAAGACACAAAGCAGTGAATGCTACAACTCTGTTCAAAGTAAAAAGTCACACAAGTCAGGAAGCAAACTGGGAAAGCCTATGCACAGCTTTCAATCAGCATCAGTTCTGACTCAAAGGAAACTTCCCTTGTCACGACTGGAGAGGTACCTTTACATCTAGTGGGCCGAAGTCAGGGGAGATTGAGCTAACCTAAAGTGCCAGGAGAGAGCAGGCCGAGAAGCCTAGTGTAGGGTGACACAGGAGGGTAAGGAGAATCCACAGTTTTTTACCATCTGTGGGTTCTTCTTTCGATGAGATGAGCATGTGTGGACATGCACCCACCCCCTCCTGCACAGTAAGGTGAACCCTACTGGACAAATTCTGAGCTTTCTCTTCAGCAGGCTAATTCACCCTTGATAGGAAGTGGCGTGTCTAGTTACAATCTGCTTGCTGCTGAACAAAGCACTGAACAGCAAAGTCTAACGTCCTCCTCTGGTGGGTGAGAGTGGACACCTCCCCCTTGTGCTTTTGCACTGGCCACATGTAGCCTATTGAAACTTGTTTGGTTTTGCACCTGCTGTGGCTCACTTTCATCCCCCCTCTCCTCTAGTGCTATTGTCCTAATCTTCTTTTAAACGACACTAGGGACTGAACTCAAGGGCCTTGTGCAAGGCAGGCAAGTACTCTCCTTTGAGGTATATCCACAGCTTTGACTTTTTTTTTTTTTTTTGGTTTTGGTTTTTTGAGACAGGGTTTCTCTGTGTAGCTTTGGAGCCTATCCTGGCACTCGCTCGGGAGACAAGGCTGGCCTTGAACTCACAGAGATCCGCCTGCCTCTGCCTCCCAAGTGCTGGGATTAAAGGCGTGTGCCACCAACACCCGGCTTACAGCTTTGACTTTTAAATGTTTTAAAGCATGCATATATGTAGGATGGTGGTGCCACAAAGCACCTTTGGAGGTCAGAGGACAACAGTCCTCACATTCTCCCAAGTGGGTCCCAGGAATCAAACTCAAGGCTTCAGGCTTGGGAGCAAGCACCTTTACCCTCCAAGCCATCTCACCAGCCCCTGTCTTTTAAATCTTTGCCCCAAACTGAGAGAGCTGAGAATCCTTACTCCATTAACCACCATCCTAGTGTGCAGAGCATGGCTAAGTTACAGCTTAGTTGGAAACGGCACTCTCACCACCTGGCCTGGAAGCTGGGGTTACTTCAATGCCATCACGAATGCCCTTTAAAAGAAAAACAAGACCTATTCAGGGAAAGCTAAGGGATTTTAGAGTCTTGTAATTTCTCTTATTCTTTAAATATTTTATTATTAGGGTATGGGGTGTGTGTGTGTGTGCACAACACTTGCATGCACATGACTGTGGGGGGTGGAGCTTGATTTGGGTGTCTTCTCTGATTGCTCACCCCCCCACCTATCTCTTTAATGGTCCTGGAGCTCCCTGATCAGCGAGACTAGCTAGCCATTAAGCTTCCGGAGATCCTCTGGAATCCCTAGCGCTGAGATTACAAGTGTCAACGGACATACCAGGCTCCCCTTTAAGTCAGAGGACAGATATTTAGATCATGTTTGTGCTCCGGGCCCGGGCCCTCTCCCAGACGGAGACATCTCCTTCGCTCAATTTTAAGTCATTTTAACAACCATCTAGTGAGTGGACAGGAACACTGATCAGCGAGATCAGTAACATAAAAAGGACACTTTTTTTTTTTTCCAGGAAATTTCACAGCTTTAGAACTGTCTTCCGGTTCCCGACTCGTGAACACAAAGTTCAATCTGTGGCTGCTAAACCCTTTCCCCCTCTTCCCCTCTGTGGGGCCAATCTATGCACTCGGTACAAGCCTGATGACTCAGTGTGCGCCCTTCCGAGCTGCACACAAACACCTGCAGCAGGGCTTAAAAAAACAAACGAACCAACAAACCCATCCTTGAAGATAAAAGGCAGCAGATAACATTTTTTGAGCCAGGGTCTCCGGTAGCCGTTAGTTAGGTGCGGGAGAATGGATCTGACTTTCTGATCCTCTTGCCTTTAACCCCCACCCCCGGGCTGGGTGCTACGAGTGCAGGCAGGCACCACCACCAGGCCTGGTTTTGTGCGGTGCGGCGGCGGGGCGGGGTGGGGTGGGATGGGATGGGGTGGTGCTGACCTTGCTTAGGACGGGAAGCTCTGCCCCGTGAACTCCGTCCCCGACCCCGGGGGCCGCAGGCTGAGCTCAGGCGCACACCCAGCCCAAGTGACTTAGGGAAACCCAAAGCACCCACGGCGAGGGCTAAACGAGCTCCGCACCACCCGCTGCTCCAGGCTGCGGAGACAAGGAGCGAGGGGAGCGAGCCAGACGGGAGGACGGACGCGCGGTGCGGACGGTCAGGGAGGGGAAACGGCCGCTCGCCCCGGCGCAGGGCTCCCACGTGCGGCCCGGCCCCGCCACGCCCCCGCCGGCCCTGGCTCCCGGGGCTCACCCACCCGCGGGCGCCGCGTGGCCTCCGCCGCAGGGTCGCGGCCGCTCCGGAGGAAGGCGGCGGACAGCAGAGGCAGGTGAGCGGGCAGCAGGCCCATGGCGCCGCCGCAGGCCCGGGGCCGGACGGCGGTTCCCGCCCCGCCCGCCCGCCGGCTCGCCCGGCCGCCGCGAGGCCCGCTCGCTCGCCCGCTCGCCCGCCACCGCCCCAGGCCGTTGGCGCCGCGGCCCCACCCCTCGCGCGGCTGCGCCCCGCCCCGCCATCCTCGGCCGTCGAACCCCGCCGGTCGCGGCCCGAGGCCCCGCCCGCCCGCGGGGGAAGCCGGCCCGACGGCCGCGCCGCCCAGGCCGCGGAGCCCGGCCGCCATACCTGCACTTTCCTCCGCCCGGCCGTGTTCTGCCGGTGATGGGCCGCCATCTTGCATGTTGACACTCCGACGTCACTTCCGGGAGAGGGTCGGCGCCGGCGGATGTCCCGCCCTGTTCCCTCGGCTGGGCAGAAGGTAGCAGGGAGGAGGGCGAGCCTGAGTGCGGACCTGCCGGCCGGAGGAGGCGGGGCCGCCCCAGCGCCGGCGTGCGCGACACTGGCCCACCCCGGCCGGCGTGGTTATGCACACGTGGTTATGCACACTTCTTTAAAGTTTCAATTGCCTGTTTTTGCGCGTCTGTGCGTGCAGTTCCCACGGGGGTCGCCAGGGGGCGTCGGGTCCCCGGGGACCGGAGTTAGCGTCCTCTGTGAGCATCGTGCGAGCCGAACCCAAGTCCTCGGCGACAGCAGCCAGTGCTCTTAGCCGCTGAGCCGTGTCTCCGACGCCATCTCCGTATCTGTAGCTTTTAAATTTAATTTAAAGTAAAAAATGTTATTACTTGGGGTTTTTTTTGTTTGTTTGTTTTATTTTTGTTTTTCAAGACAGGGTTTCTCTGTGTAGCTTTGGAGCCTGTCCTGGAACTCTCCGGCCTCGAACTCACAGAGATCCCCTGCCTCTGTCTCACGAGTGCTGGGATCAAAGGCGTGCGCCACCAACGCCCGGCTTGTTACTTGTTTTTGATGCATGGTCTTGCTGTGTAGCCCTGGCTGGCCTAGAATGTGCTATGTAGACCAGGCTGACCTCAAACGCATTCGCAGGTCAGAACACAACTTGTGGGAGTCAGATCTCTCCTCCCACTCTGTGGGTCTTGAAAGGGTCTCACTTAGGCTTGGCAGCAGGGGCTTTTGCCCAGGTGAGATACCCCAGCTATCTCACCAGCCCCCTCAGGAATTTGCCCCAGACCCTCAAGGGCTAGAATCACAGACACTGCCACTCCAGCTGGTAATATGGGTCTTAGGAAGTTAAGCGAGAGAATGTTAGCATTGACCCTGGTATATTGATTGAAGACAATCGGTATATTTTATTTTATTTTTGGATTTTTCGAGACAGGGTTTCTCTGTGGCTTTGGAAGCTGTCCTGGAACTAACTCCTGTAGACCAAGCTGGTCTCAAACTCACAGAGATCCGCCTGCCTCTGCCTTTAGTTCTGGGACAAAAGGCGTGCAACACCGTTTCCTTTTTTTTGTTTTGTTTTGATAATCAGTATATTTTAAATGGTCACCTTGGACAGGGAACATGGCTAACGTATTATAACCCCCATGGAAACCCACTATCTTTGTAAGCTAATTTAAAAAAAAATACAAAGGCTCTGGAGAGATGGTTGAGAAATTAAGAGCACTTGTTCTTGCAGAAGATTTGGATTTGGGTTCTAGCATCCCCCTGGGAGAGCATGAGTGTCTGTAACTCCAATTCCAAAGGCCCTCTTCTGGCCTCCACAGCTACTGCATACCCACACACGCAGGCAGAATACTCATGCACATAAAATAGAAGTAAATCTTTTTTTTTTTTTTTGGTTTTTCGAGACAGGGTTTCTCTGTGTAGCTTTGGAGTCTATCCTGGCACTCTCTCTGGAGACCAGGCTGGCCTCGAAATCAAAGAAGTAAATCTTAAAAAGAAAATAGGTATATAAAAATAGAATTTTGAACATAGATACCCTGCATGGATGGCGCTTATTCCCCCAGAAGTCATAGGTTATTAAATGAAAATCTCAATACCAGGCATGGGATAGCTTCCTATGACTTATGGTCAGGGAAGCCCTAGAGGTCCCTCCAAACAAGACAGGCTATAGCTGTTGTTCTGGGTTGCCCACCATAACTAAGTAGTGAGACACTATTGCTGAGGACACTATACACTTCGGAAGCTGGACACAGAGACATCAAGGTGGAACTGAGCTGAACATCTCTTCCCTGAGGACTAGCCTTCATAGTGGCGGAAGGTGCTATGCAGCCTGCTAGGGAAGACAGAGCATCCATGATATCCCTGCAGACAACCCCAGGCGAGATGTGCTCACTGGCATGGTGGTGGCATGACAGTTATGAGGATAACCAACGACTTTTGGATTCAGGCCTGGTCCTGTAAATCCCATGGCTTGGGAGATCATGGCCCAAGGGAGGAACCTGCTACTGTTGCTTTGCTAAGCTACATGTTGCCAGACTTCTTTCTGTTTACATAGTGGCACATCTTAGGGCGTGGCTACAGGAGGCTGGAGAGATGGCTCAGAGGTTAAGAGCACTGGCTGCTCTTCCAGAGGTCCTGAGTTCAATTACCGGCAACCACGTGGTGGCTCACGATCATACCAGACAAAGGAGTAACAGTTATTTATTAGGGGAGCACTCACACAATGATGACAAATAACAACCACTGCCATCTTCCTACTCCTGGAGATGCAGCCTCTGCCCTTCCAATGCTCTGATCACAGCCCAAGAGAGAGCATCCCCTCCTCTTCCTTATAAGGGGTCACCTGTGCACACCTGAAGCCACGCCCCTGGGATGCGGCCACCACCCTAAGTCCACTGACAGAACAAGATGCTACTACATGTTTGTGTTCATAGATTAGTACTGTCCTCAGCCATGGCCAGAGGCGCCCTCTCTTTTTGTAGAGCAGCAGTTCACGCAGAGAGAGACTCAAAAGTGGTACGAATATGTGCTCAGCCCTAAATACACATCTGTATCACCCCTCCCCCCACGGCAAGTCTCAGGGAATGTCTCTGACATGGGGTGGAGACGGCGAGATGCTGTCTCTCAGATATGACGTCGCCATTGCAGAGTGAACAAAATGCCGCCGTAGTTACCTGTACAAGATCAGTTCAACGTTCTAACTGCAGCACCAAATGAACTCAGTGGCCTATTAACACACAGAAAGGAGAGGACATAGTCGTGAGAAGTGTCTTGAGGGTGCCTACAGGAGTTGGGGAAGGACATGGAGGTCCCTGGGGGGAGTAGGAGGGAGGAGATGGGGTTCCTTGGGGGAGCAGAAGAGGTGAGTTGGGGGAGCAGACGATCAAGCTGCATTGTTTACACATATTGTTAGACCCCCGAAAACTCAAGTATCTGGGGTCCCAGGCCACATTCGCGGTCACCCCAATGACCAGGCGGATTCGAGAGCTTGCTGCAAACTGCACGAGGCTTTATTGTAATTTAACGAGCTAACCCCATGTTAGCTCGGGTCTTTCACCCACCCGCCATGGCGGATGGCTAGCAAAAGACGGCTCCTAGGGGCTCCCAAAAGATCTTATAGGGCAGCATAAGGGGAGTGTCTAGGGGTACGCACAGGCTCATGATTGGTGTGCCTCCAGGCTTGGAGGGCTTGCCCTGTGTTGATTGGTCAACTGGTTGTTATGGCCCATAGGCCCTCCCAGGGTGGTTGCTATGCTCTCTACGTCATTGCTGTGCGCTTGTCCGTAAAGCACACCCAGAGCCATAAAGCATAGCGCCACCAGCTAACTCCGGATTGGTTCCTTGTCACGAGACAGGAATCTGACTTTCTAGTGTCTGGGACAAGGTCATAGAAGCACGTGTTCTACCACTATGGCTGCCAAAAGGGAAGCTGGTTCCTTCAATATGAAATTGTGTAAGGGTAAATGAAAGGTACACTGTTAAAACAATCATAGAGTGTTTAGCATATACTTGACATGTAATAAGTGTGTGATACAAATTACTGCCCCTCCAAATGAAACTGGGCTAGCCATATAGCCCAGTGGTAAAATCCCTAGTATCATAATAAACACATAAGAAGATAGAAACACAAAACCATGCAGAACCTTGGTTTACAGCAACTACTTTCTGTTATTTGGGTGTTTAAAAGTGGAATGGAGCAGAACTGGAGAGATGGCTCAGAGGTTTAGAGCACTGGATGGTCTTCCAGAGGACCAGGGTTCAATTCCCAGCACCCACATGGCAGCTCACAGCTGTCTATAACTTCAGTCATAGGGGACTCGACACCCTCTTCTGGCCTCCACTGCACATACGTGGTTCACAGACATACTGTAGATGCAGACAAAATACCTATACACATAAAATAAAAAAGAAAAAAAAATGGCGTGGCAGTTTGAATGAGAAACGCCCGCCATAGCTCAGGTATTTGAACGCTGGGCCCTGGTTGAGCTGGCGAGGCCTCGCTGAAGGCTGTACGTCACTGTGGGTGGGCTTCCATCATTCCTAGCCTCACCCCGTTTCCAGTTCATTCTGCTCCCTGGCGGAATCACTCAGCATTCTGCTCTTGCCACCAGGCCTGTCACTTGTTACTATGCCTTCCCTGCCGTGATGGAGCTGACTCATCCATAAGCTGAAGTAAATTATTCCATGAGTTGTTGCTTTTGGTCTTGTTATTTCATCAAGACAGAAAAGTAACTAATACTGATGGATATTTTCCCTTAAAAACAGAATAGCACGCTTAGGCTCATTTAGTCAGGTTGTTTTGTAAGACCCTCAGAAAGCTGAGGCTTCCAGAATCTTAGCCCAGGACGGCGGCCACCCCAAACACAGAATGGAGGCGAAAGCTTGATGCAAACTGCATGAGGCTTTATTGTAGTTTAACGAGCTAACCCCATGTTAGCTCGGGTCTTTCACCCACCCACCATGGCGGATGGCTAGAAAAGACGGCTACTTGGGTCTCCCAAAAGATCTTATAGGGCAGCGTAAGGGGAGTGTCTAGGGGTATGCACAGGCTTACGCACAGGCTCACGATTGGTGTGCTTCCAGGCTTGGAGGGCTTGCCCTGTGTTGATTGGTCAACTGGTTGTTATGGCCCATAGGCCCTCCCAGGGTGGTTGCTATGCTTTGTGTGTCATTGTCGTGCACTTGTCCGTAAAGCACACCCAGGGTCGTAAAGCATAGCGCCACCAGCTAACTTCTGATTGGTTTCTTGCCACGAGACAGGCATCTGACCTCTAAGTGACCAAGGCAGGTTTATGGCAAGCACATGTTCGGCTGTTATGGCTGCCAAAAGGGAAGCTGGTTCCTTCAGTTTACTGGAAACCCATCCTGGCTGTGGATCAGATCAGAGAAACAAAAAAACTGTATGGTTTCCTTATAGCATAATCTTCCGGGAAGAACTAAGGTACAGTGATGTGTGACAGGCTGTAAGACTGCCATTCAAGAGCGAAGTACAGGCCAAGCAAGGTTTGTATGAGCAATTTTTAGTTGTGTAGCGTGAACCCAAACTTAAGTCAGAGTTTGTGAAATGAAATTCACACCCACTACAATTCTTTTGACTTGTGTTTTCGGAAGCTACAGCCAGTTCAACTTCCGTACAAAAACTTACATAACATAAAAGACATGTTTGTGATACTATTTTAACTCATTTAGTGCATGTGTGTGTGCGCACACACACAGACTTGTGAATGCAGGTATATATGGGTGTGCAAGGGTGCCAGTAGAAGATGCCTGTCTTACTCAAGTGTTTTGTCATTGTGAAGAGGCACCATGACCAAGATAAGAGGAAGTATTTTATTGGGGCTTACTTAAAGTTTCAGAGGTTTAACCCTTTATCATCCTGGTGGGGAACATGGCAGACATGATCCTGGAGGAGCTGAGACTTTTACATCCAGATCTGCAGGCAGCAGGAAGAGAGAGACACTGGACCTGGCTCAAGCATTTGAAACCCCATAGCCCACCCCCAGTGACACACTTCCTCTAGCAAGGTCACACCTACTAATTCTTCCCAAAGCATCCAAATGTCTGAGCCTATGGGGTTATTCTTACTCAAACCACCACAAAGCCAGGTCTCCTGGAGGTGGAGCTACAGGCAGTTGTGAGCTTCCTGGCAGGAGTGCTGGCAACCGAACTCTGGTCCTCTGCACGAACAGCAAAAGCTATTAATCACTGAGCCATCTCTCCATCCTTGGGATACATCTTCTAGATTGTTTTTATTTTGCCCACTTGGTAAATACAGTGCCCCATCCCTGGCCATCTCTGTATTCTCCCTCAGAAAGTCTAAGAAGATGCTGGGAGTGTTTATGTCAAAAATTGTATGATGTTTCCATGTAGTCGGAGAGACCTGCTTTAAATGCTGTCTTGAAATTTCCCTTTCAAGCGAAAAGAAGCCACAGGGTTCGGCAGCCAGCTTATGTCTGAATACTCTGAGAAGAAAGCAGTCTCCTCTATCTTGGGGTGGCTGTCGCAGTATCAATACAACAAACCATTTCCCAGTCTAGAAATGCTCAGCCCACATTTCCCACTCGAGGGCAGTAGAGAGCCGTCCATGCAGCCCCTGAGTAAGAAGTCCTGGGCTATGAGACTTGAGAATGTTTGCTACTTACTCCCCACAGGCGAAAAGCCACAGCCAAAGTGCCTCTACAAGAAATGGATTTTCTTCCAAAAAATGGCATAACTTATTAGGAAGACAAGCTAAATGAAGACACAGCACAATTTGGGTGTTTGGAAGGTCAGTGGGTTTATGGATTTAAGCCACTCAGATGAACAGTTTTTGATAAAAAGGTTACATATTTACCAAACACAAACAGTGTCTTTCTTACCATTATTCATTAAATCAAACAGTTTTTACCTAGCATTTAAATTTCACTCCTAGAGATGACTTAGAGTGTATGGTAGCATGTGCAGACATTCCACGGAGATCCTACACTGTTTTATATAGAAGACTTTTGAGCATCCCAGAATTCTGGTACCCAAGGGAGTTTTGAAACTAGTCACCATGGTTACAAGGGGTGACTTGATAATTTACCAAGTGAACAAAATAAAAACAATATAATAACTGTGTCACAAATGTTCCCTTTCTGGCATGTGGTTCTTATAAAGGACCTGAGTGGGCTAAGACTCTCCAACACTTACGGCAAAAAAGTGTGGCGGGTGAAACATTGATCCCACAGACTCGAATGTGTCTACGTAGATGCCATATCCAGTTATTAAGATAAAATGTAATTCTGGGCCGTCAAGATGGCTCAGCAGGTGAAGGTGCTAGCTGCCAAGCCTGATGACCAGAGTTCAATCTCCAGAACCCATGTGGAGGAAGAAGAGAAATAACTTCTACAAATCGTCCTCAGACTTCCACAGGTGCGCTGTGTCTGCTCAAAAATGTCAGAAATTTTAAAATTTTAAAAAATCATTTTAAAAATAAAATTCAGTGTTCTTCTGGGCTCCCACCTGATCAAAGTGATGCGGAACTCCTCCTCAGTCAAGTCAGTACACCTGTGGCTATGGCAGTTATCACAAGGTCACATGCCAATCTCAGGATCATACTGGGGGGTTGGGGGGCAAAAACCCTGAAACAGTGTTTAGAGCCCAGTGTCTCAGAAACACGGTCCCTTGGAAGTGACAGGTCAGTGGCCTTTATTCTGCCTATAGTGGGTCATTATCAGCTCTGGAAATCCCAGAGCCTGTGACTTAGCCCCAAGAGCACCACCATCAAGCCGGGTGGACAGTTGTGGGTTTCATCTCTTGCAGATCCCGTCCCCTCTCGCTAACCCTCCCCTGGCCTCTAGGGGGAATTGAGTTGCTTTCTGATTCCCCTCCTCACCTAATATAACATCTCCAGTGGTCTTGGCTCCCACTGGAGTCCAGATGGGAACTGATCTCTAGGAGCTCCTGCTTTTTGCTGGGCAAACAAAAACCACCCCTGAGACCAGCAAGTTCTGCAGTGGAAGCCAAGAAAGGAAGGAAGATCACAAGCCCAGCGGAGACGTTCTAATTCCTCAACAAACCCTCCCTCCGCCGAGGCTGGAGCCGAACACTGTTCTTGTAACTTCACAGCAGAAACCACCGGCGCTCTTCATGCCTCTATAAGCACCTTCAAACTGCAGTCAAAACCAGGCCCACAAGTCTGGAAATCTCTCTTCACTAATCTGTTGTACATGAATGCCCAAAGAAGCCTTTGAAAGGTAAATGCGGTGGGAGGGGCAGTTTCCATGGCGACAGTCCAAGGCATCCTTTTCTCCCCGAAAGCCAATTAGGTCTTCATTGCTGAGCTGTTGTGAATGAGAAGGTGAGGGCTGGGACTCGTGGGAGGAGGAGGAGGAGGAGGAGGAGGAGGAGGAGGAGGAGGAGGAGGGAGGAGGAGGAGGAGGAGGAGGAGGAGGAGGGGCTGTAAGAGGCCAAGTCCTAAGCACCTGGCGCTACCTCCCCAACCCACTGAGCCCTGCTCTGGTTGTCCTGGACCACTCGGGGAAAATACACTTGGAACACACATGACAAAGAACCAATTTCTTTAGTAATACAAAGAACGATTACCAGCTAACACAGAATGCGTCAAAACACAATAGGAAAAAAAAAATGAGCAAAGGGCATGAATAGGTGCCTTACAGAGAAAGAAAAGAAATGGTTGAATTCGTATGGGAACGTCCTTAACCTCATTCATAATGAAGAAAATATGTGTTTACGGGAACACCACTTTTCTCCTACAGCTCAGAAAAGACCTGAAAGTTTAATGAGACGCTGTGTTCAGGTGACGTGGGGAAGCCATCGTTTATACACTTGGAGTGTGAGGGTAAATCAATATAATCACCCAGGAAAGTGACTTAGCAGTTCTTTTTTTTTTTTTTTTTTTTCCTAGCAATTCATCCTGGAGCTGTACTTACAGTCAATAGAGTGAAGCATTGTTGGAGAAAGCAACAGGGGCAGATTAAAGGAGTCATTGACAGACCGCTAATGCCCCTGCCACCTACCATTCGTGTAGCTGAGGGAGTGGCATGGAATGGACTGTCTCCTATCTCAGTTTAACTACTTGAGGTAGAAGTAGGATCAGTTGCGTTTCTCTGAGTGAAATACCTGACAGGGCCTGGGTGTGGTGGTATATGCCTTTCATCTCAGCATCTGGGAGGAAGCAGATGTCTGTGAGTTCGAGGCCTGTGTAGTCTACATGCAGAGTTCTGGGACAGCCAGGGCACCATAGAGAGACCCTGTGTCAGAACCAAAGCCGGATGGGGGATGTCCTTCAGTATCTCTGTTTCCCTTATTGGTTGACGGATAAAACACTGATTGGCCAGTAGCCAGGCAGGAAAGATGGGGGGGGGGGAGACTAGGAGACTAGGAGAATGCTGGGGAGAGGGAGAGAGAAGCCACCAGAAAGAGAAGTCTTGTAGCTAGCTGAGGAAGGAGGAACAGGTCCAGACCCTTCTCCTGTAAGATAAGACCACCTGGAAATACTTAGATGAATAGAATTGGGTTAGTAATTAAGAGAGAGCTAGCCAATAAGAAGCCTGAGCCATCGGCCAACAGGTTATAAGTAATAGACACCTCTGTGTGTTCATTGGGGGCTAAACAGCTTGGGACCAGGCTGGAAAGAAACTCCACCTACAAAAGCCCCAAACCTGACAAAATCTTCCTGAGGATGGAGGGGTTATTTTGACTCACAGTTTGAGGGATGGAGTCCATCATAGTGGAGAAGTTGCTGCAAGAGCCGGAGAGCATAGCTGATCACACCGGGTCTGCAGACAGGACACAGGTGGCTTTCTCTTCTCTGTCGTTCACGACCCAGGCCCACATTTGGGGGCCTTTCTACCCAAGGTAACCAAATCTGGACCATTCTTCACAGACACACCTAGACATTTGCCTTTTAATGATCCCCGGCCCTGTCAGGTTTACAGCGTCACAACCAGATTAAGATGCAATCCCAAGTAAGTATAAAACAAATCCCACGTGCAGGTTAATGAAGAAAATTCTCCCAAGAACTGGTCCTAGGTGGTTCAGGAGACTCGATAGTGTCAGGGGTATGGGGAGAAAGATTTCTTTGGAAACAATCTGTGCTCTTCTCCTATCTCTTCTCTCCCAGGAGCCCATGACCTGTGACTCTGAACATACCAAGGTAGGTCTTTGGCAAGATCGTCCTGAGAGCTTGTAAGTGAGCAGTAGGGTGGATTTCAATTCTAGAGGCTGAGAGGTGAGCCGGCCACAGCAACCACTCTGGTGAAGCTATGAGGTATGCTAGGAGCAGACCACGTACTACAGTTTTGGAGTAAGGATTAGTGTGGTGCCTAGTTTTATGTCAACTTGACACAAGCTAGAGTCATCGGAGAGGAGGGAGCCTCAGTTGAGAAAATGGCTATAGCTGGGCGGTGGTGACGCACACCTTTAATCCAAGCACTCAGGAGGCTGAGGCAGGTGGATCTCTGAGTTCAAGGCCAGCTTGGTTTACAGAGTGAGTTCCAGGAGAGCCAGGGCTGTTACACAGAGAAACCCTGTCTTGAATCCCCATCCCCCCAAAATCTGGCTTTGAGGCATTGTCTTAATTGGTGATTAACAGGGGAGGGCCCAGGCCATGGTGGGTGGGGCCATCCCTGGACTGGTGTCCTGGGTTCTCTAAGAAAGCAGAGTGAACAAGCCATGGGGAGCAGCCAGGAAGCAGCTCCCCACCATGGCATCTGCATCAGCTCCTGCCTCCAGGTTTCAGTTCTGTTTGGGTTCCTGTCCTGGTTCCCTTCAATGGTGGACTGTGAGGTGGAAGTGTAAGCTAAATAAACTCTTTCCTCTCTAGCTTGCTTTTGGTCATGGTGTTTCATCATAGCACAGAAACCCTCACTGAGACATTTGGTGAGGCGTTTCCATAGACTGAACACGTGGGGGGTACCTGACGACAGAGGCTACCTGAACCAAGTCTCCCTCCAGAAGGGATACCGGGGAAGCAGCTCAGTTAGTGAAGTGCTTGCCTTGCAAGCATGAGGACCTGAATTCGACCCCCATGTGGGGGCCACAGATGTCCCCGTAGGTTGGAAATCTTGACACCATGCCTGACAAACTGAGGTTAATTCCCAGGATCCACAAGATGAAAAGAAATAACCAGTTTCTACAGGGTGTCATCTCCTCTCTTTCTAGGACCCCACCGTGTGTGCACGCACATGTGTGTTTGACCCACGGAACATACATGGTGGAGAGAATGGACTCCTACAAGTTGTCCTCCATACACACTTCATGCAATGCGTGTGCTCAATGTATGTGCAATGTATATGCATGTCAGTGGGAACTCTTGCCCATGTGCACACACATACACACACATACACACACATACACACACATACACACACATGCACACACATACACACACATACACACACATACACACACATACACACACATGCACACACACATACACACATGCACACACATACACACATACACACACATGCACACACATACACACATACACACACATGCACACACATACACACATACACACACATGCACACACATACACACACATACACACACATGCACACACACATATACACATGCACACACATACACACATACACACACATGCACACACATACACACATACACACATGCACACACATACACACATGCACACACACACACATGCACACACATACACACACATGCACACACATACACACATGAACACACATACACACATGAACACACATACACAAATGCACACAGACAGACAGATAGACAGAGACAGACAGACAGACGGAACCAGGCTTGGTGTGCCACACTTAGAGTTTTAACACTTGGCAGGTAGAGGCAGGAGGATCCAGAGTTTAAGGCCATCCCTGGCTACAGTGTGAATTCAGGGCTAGCCTGGGACATTCAAAAGAAAAGCAAATGAACACACTGAAAATCTAGACCCCAAAGGAACCAACCCTTTCCAAGTAACTTATTGCTATTCCACAGCAAAGCCCAGGAATTCAGGAACACAGAAATATCCACTGACATGCACCAAAGTAAATTTCACAGTTTCTGCCTGCCTGTACCAAGTTGTCAGGCAAATAAAGAGGCAAGAAAATATGACCCATAGCAACGGTATAAATTATTCAGTTGAAACCACCCAGACTGGACACAGATACTATAATTAAACAGAGATGCTAAAATAGTTATTAAAACTGAACACGTATGTTGGGAAATTAAGTGCAGATGTAGAATATATAAAAAGGATCAAATAGAACTACAGTGTGAACAAATTGGAAGAAAAAACACCTAGGGCAATACCAGCCTTTTTTCTTTTAGACCACCAAGTAGCTCCCAAATCACGACACGGAGACTTATTATTTTGAACGCTCAGCCTAGACTCACTTCTGGCTATCACTTTTAACTTAAACTAACCTATTTTCCTGTATCTATCTTCTTCCCCAGGGCTTGTTCGTTCCTCTGTATATCTCCCCAGCAGGAACTCCCAAGTAGAGGGAAGAGTGGAAGAGACACAAGAAAACATTTGAAGGGGCTGGAGAGATGGCTCAGCAGTTAGAACACCTGGCTGCTCTTCCAGAGGACCCAAATTTGGTTCCCAGGTGGGGCGATTCACGACCACTTGTAACCCCAGAGGACCCAAGACCCTCTTCCAGCCTCCACGGACACTATACTCACTCACATGGACATACACACGCCTCTCCCCAAGGTATACATGATTAAAAATAAATTAATCTTTTTTTAAAAAAAGTTGAAGCTGTGATGCTGAGGCAGGATTGCAAGCTCTGGGCCAGCCTCTATGTGAAAAAGCTAAAGAAATAATGAACATTTCACAGATTTGGTGGAAACTAGAACTTTATGCATTCAGGATCCTCCAGAAATAGCCAACTGTGTGTTCACGCATACACACACACACACACACACACACACACACACACACACACACACACACCAATATGAAGGCATGCCATAAAACCAGTAACAAAGAGAAAAATCTTAAAAGCAGCTTTATATTTCAGGTATCTTGCTTTTAAAAATCATTTTTCTGTGCATGTGTAGTGTGTGTGTGTGTGTGTGTGTGTGTGTGTGTGAGAGAGAGAGAGAGAGAGAGAGAGAGAGAGAGAGAGAGAGAGAAAGGAGAGAGAGAATGTGTGTGCATGTATAGCATGTCTATATGTGTGTGTGCACATGTGTAGCGTGTGCTTGAGTGTATTTGTGTGAGAGTGTCTTTCTGTGTGTATGTGTGTGTGAGAGTGTATGTGTGTGTGTAGTGTGTGTATGTGTGTGTATGTATAGCGTGCATGTGTAGTGTGTGTGTGTGTGTGTGTGTGTGTGTGTGTGTGTGTGTGTGTGTAGGTGTACACTTGCCATAGCATGGATGTAGAGGTCACAGAGCACCCTTGCATGTTGGTCCTCACCTTTCACCTTGCTTGTGACAGGGCCCCCTGTTCACTGTTGCCTCTCCTACATTGTGCCAGCTTCCGGGAATTCTCAGTCCCCCATCTTTCTGTAGAAGGCCTGGGAGTACAAATGTGTGTTACAGCCCCACATCGTCCAAACACCTTGTTTGAGATGATTCAAATTGAAGTGCAATTATCTTGTTACATCATCCAATCATTGTACTCGAGACAACTCAGCATTTATTACAGTTCTGAAGGCTGAGGAGTTCAAAATCAAGGCTGATCTTCTGACCAGAGAGGCAGGGCTAAACTCGGGGATGAACGGCCATCTTTGTTTCTACTCTGTATGATCTGCTACCTGGAAATGAGGTAGATGGCACCTCTAGGATGGCAATCTGTGCTGTGACAGTTAATACTGGTTGTCACGGAGATGGAACAGAATCAGCCAGGAGTCACATGTGGCTGATGTGTATGTTTTAAGGAAGTTTCTAGACTGGGTTTATCGAGGTAGAAAAATCCACCCTAAATTTAGGCAGTACCGTTCGGGGGTGGGGTGGGGTGGGGTGGGCGTGGCATGCTCCAGAATGAACAAAAATGAACGAGTGAGCAGTGGCATTCACCTCTCTGCTTCCTGACTGCACTTGCATTGTGACCAGCCACCTACTGCTCTGCATTAGTGGACTGCACCCCAAAACTGTGAGCTCAAAGGAAGAACTCTTGTCTTTTTTTTTTTAATGAATTTTTGATTTTATTTATTTATTATGTATACAGTCTTCTGCCTGCAGGCCAGCAGAGGGCACCAGATCTCATTTAAGGTGGTTGTGAGCCACCATGTGGTTGCTGGGAATTGAACTCAGGACCGCTGGAAGAAGAGTCAGTGAGTGCTCTTAACCTCTGAGTCATCTCTCCAGCCCATTCTTTTCTTTTTAAAGATTTAGTTATTTATTTATTATGTATACAGTGTTCTGCTTGCATGTATCCCTGCATGCCAGAAGAGGGCACCAGATCTCATTATAGATGGTAGGGAGCCACCATGTGGTTGCTGGGAATTGAACTCAGGACCTCTGTCTGGAAGAGCAGGAAGTGCTCTTAACCTCTGAGCCATCTCTCCAGCCCCAACACTTCTTTTCTTAAGTTGCCTTTGCCAGGGATTTTTATCACAGTGAGGAGAAAAGTGGTTAACACAGTTCCTTCTTAGATGGCAGCATTCTGAATAAAGTGTGGCTCAAACATCCAAATCCTCCTCAGATCGGGTATCTGAGGAACATCTGCTTTCAAGTTTGCAGATCTCATTGTATCATCAGACAGGGAAGACGGCAGGGAAAGAAGAAACAAGGTCTTGTGTGCGGTTATTTAAATATTGATTTAACACAAACACACGTACACATATGTGCACATATGCGTAGGCTGTAGTTGCCTTCCAAAGACAGAACGTGGCGTAAGATCCCCTGGAGTTGGAGTTACAGGTGGTTGGGAGCCATTTGATGTGGGTGCTGGGAACTGAACTCAGGTAGCCATTCTTAAGAGCTGAATTCTCTCTCTACCCCTCCCCATGCCCACTGTGTTTCTAAGAACACTAATCCCACTCATAATGGCTCCTCACTCTTTTCCTAATTGCTCCCTCCGAAGCCCTTCTACTACCATCATATTGATGTTATGAACTCAATGTTTAAATGGGGGAGCCAAAAACTCCAGTCCCCTGCATGTGGCTCAGGGGTAGAGCTCTTGCTTTGGATTCAGACATAACAAAGGTTGGAACAGTTGGCTCCATTGCCTGACACGGTGAGCGGGATACAGAAGCTGCCCTACGGCAGGAGGCAGAGCTGGATTTACACGGGAGCAAAGGGCACAGGCAGCAGGTAGTTTCTAATGCAGACCCCTGAGCAAAGGGCACAGGCAGCAGGTAGTTTCTAATGCAGACCCCTGAGCTGAAGCAGGGGCCTGGCCTGCACCCCACGCTTCGCCTTGCTGTGGGTGAAGAACAGGTGAGGATGCCCTGGCCTCTGAGACCGGAAGAGTAAGCTGTTTGCCTTCCTAACCTTGGCAGCCCCTGATCCAAGACAGACCAAAATGGAGGAAAAGCCCATTCCTTTCTCAAGGTCGGTTGTGTTTTACAAGATGCCTATTGGAGTCCCTGTGTGATCGTGTGTGTGTGTGTGTGTGTGTGTGTGTGTGTGTGTGTGTGTGTGTGTGTGTGTGTGAGTGTGTGTGTGTGTGTGTGTGTGTGAGTGTGTGTGTGTGAGTGTGTGTGTGTGTGTGAGTGTGTGTGTGTGTGAGTGTGTGTGTGTGTGTGTGAGTGTGTGTGTGTGTGTGGTGTGTGTGTGTGTGTGTGAGAGAGAGAGAGAGAGAGAGAGAGAGAGAGGGAGGGAGGGAGGGAGGGAGGGAGGGAGGGAGGGAGGGAGGAAGGAAGGAAGGAAGGAAGGAAGGAAGGAAGGAAGGAAGGGAGAATATGGGCTTTTCTTCCTTTTCCTCTCTGTCTGGCACTATCTCCAGCACAGGCTGGGCTCCTCACAGCTGTAGCGTTGAAACACATCCTGTACACTGGAAGTGTTGCATGCCCTGCACCTTTGAGATGCTTTCTGGGACTCTTCAGTTGATCTGTCACCAAGGCGGAGGACCGGTAGCCTCTGTTAATGATGGCATCTATTAGAGGCACTTATCTCTAAGTGGCGGCATTATGATGAATTTCCTTCACTTTGGTCCTTTGTTAAAAGAGAAGGAAAGGTGCCCCTCACCTCTTCTCATGCACTTTGACGCACAGTGCCAACCTTCACCTGGTATTTATTTTCGGTTACCCCTAATTGCAGCTCATCAAGCATTTATCTTGCATTTACAAGTTCTCGCTGCAGGTACATTTTTAGCCATCCTCAGTAAAGCAACATAATTGCAGGAGAATCTATAGAAATGAGAGCCAAAGAGGAGGTAAGTGATGAGCGCCGTTGCTGTTACTTAAGCGCAGTGACCTGCCCAGAGATGGGCGAGAGAAGACAACATCGCCAGTGAAACGTAGGAGGCAGGGAAGGAGCTCAGATGGAAACCCCCAGGCGTGCAGAAACCCACCCAGAACACTGATTTTATTCAACAACAAGATGCCGGGTTATTTAATTCTCATGTCTCAAAGCTCCAATTAGGCATGTTTTCCTTTTCCAAAAATGCATTTATTTCCATTTTGAAAGTGAAAAAGTTTCTCTGTGTGGATTGGCTTAACCTGCCTTTGCTGTGCAGAATATGATTGGTTGAATTTGAAATAAGTTTTGGACACAATGATAATCTTAGTGATAGCAAGTACAGTTCTCCTGTCCCACAGGAGGCTGAGGCCAAGGCTATGCTCAGTTAGGGGGCGAGTGGCAGGGCTGAGAACCCTCGCCACTCTCCTGGGACTGCTGCCCCTGCTTCCTATGGACGTGGAAGCTCTCACATGAACAGTGGAGTTTTTCTTTTTCACTCCCCCCCACACACCCTGCTTAAGCACCCAACTTCTGTTCTTTTACACTCTTGCGCTCTCTCACCAGATGAAAGACATACGTTATCACCTCCCGTCTGTCAAATACAATCTAAGCCTCCCTGTGATGGCAGTCTGCATGAAAAACTAAGGTGCCATCTCTCTCTCCTAGAAAAATGTTGTCTCCCTCACCCTCCAAAGTTTTAATTATATATGCACATATGGGAAGGGTTTGTGACCATGTGAGTGTTCTAGGAGGCCCAGAACAGTGCATGGAACCCCTGGAGCTGGAGTTACGGATGGTTGGGAACCATCTGAAATGGGTGCTGGCAACTGAACTTGGGTCTCCTGTGAAAGCAGCAAGTGGGCTTAACCACTGAGCCACCTCCCAAGCCCTGTGTAACCACTGAGCAACCCTGAATCCCAGGTAACCACTGGTAACTCCTCCCAGCCCTGTGTGTACACTGAACGCATCCCCCCCCCAGTCCTGGGTGTCCACTGGGCCAACCCCCAGCCCCATAGTGGGATCTTATTTTTTTCCCCTGAGACAGGGTTTCTCTGTGGCTTTGGAGGCTGTCCTGGAACTAGCTCTTGTAGACCAGGGTGGTCTCGAACTCACACAGATCCACCTGCCTCTGCCTCCTAAGTGCTGGGATTAAAGGCATGCATCACCACCGCCTGGTTTATAGTGGGTTATTTCTCCATCACTTTTTGTGTAGTGTTGGGGATAGAAACCAGGACTTTGTGCAAGTGAGATGGTTGTTCTGCCACTAGGCTACATTCCCAGCCTACTTGATTCTAACCCATTCCCGAGTCTTTTTTCTACAGGGGAGATAATAGATGTGCTAAATAAATAACTTGTCTTTGACAATCCTAAACAAATTACAAGGTATTTACAGGATAAAGAGTCAAAAATAAGTTGAATGGACTATGCTTGTGTAAGGTATGAGTGGTGCATGCCTGTGCTCTTGGGCTGCTAAGACAGATCGTCATGAATCCAACTCAGCCTGGGCTACAGCAAGATCCTGTCTCAAAAGCAAAATCAGGGGGCTAGAGAGATGCTCAGTGGTTAAAAGCACTCGTTCTGGAAGAGGACTTGAGTTTGGTTTCCAGCACCCATATGATGCTCACAATTCTGTTTCCAGGGCATCTGAGCTTCTGAGCTCTGCAGGCACATGGTACATATGCAAACCCATAAACAAAACACTCATAAAAAAAGCAAGGGTAGAAAAATGACTCGGTGGGTACAGACACTTGCTGCCAAGCCTGACAACCTGAGTTTGATACCGAGGTATCACATGGTAAAAAGAGGGAACTGAGTCCTCCAAGTTGTCCTCTGGTCTCCACAGGCATGAGACATGCCATGGCACAAATATGCACACACACAGAGACACACAAACACACAGACACACACACAGACACACATGCACACACACATAGACATACACACAGACACACACACACACACACACACATGCACACACACAGAAATATACACACAGACACACATGCACACACACAGAAATACACACACTCACGCACACACAGACACACACACCCTAGGATATACGAATATCTCTTATAACAAAAAGAAAATATCTGGAGCCCACAATGAGAGACTTTGAATTTTAAAAGACTTTCAATTTTGAAATACGTTGGCTATTTTTAAGGAACTGAAATTTTAATGTGTTCGAATTTGTAAAGACTGTGAGACTTTTAAAGTTATTCATGTTTTTATTGCGAGATCTTGGGGTCAAATAAGAAAGGGGTGTGGCTTACTAGTGATGTGTTTGTGTGTCAAGCTGACAAGGGATCAAGTTGCACTGGCTAGTCTTATGTCAACTTGACACAAACTAGAGTTATCTGAAAGGAGGGCGCCTCAACTGAGAAAATGTCCCCATAAGACCCAGCTGTAAGGCATTTTCTTAATTAGTGCTTGATGGGGGAGGGCCTAGTCCATTGTAGGTGGTGCCAGTCCAGGCTGGTGGTCCTGGGTTCTATAAGAAAGCAGACTGAGCAAGCCATGGGAAGCAAGCCAGTAAGCAGCACCCTCATGGCCTCTGCATCAGCTCCTGCCTCCAGGTTCCTGCCCTGTTTGAGTCCCTGTCCTGACTTCCTTTCATGATAAACTGTGGTGGAAGTGTAAATAAACCCTTTCCTCCCCAACTTGCTTTTTGGTCATGGTGTTTCATCTCAGCAATAGAGATCTGACTAAGACATTAGGGTTAGCCAGTTCCATAGACACTTCAATTCTAGACATGCTATCTAAAGAAAACAAGTGTGTGCTCACACAGAAACCTGTCCACTAGAGTCCCACCAGGGTTATCTACTTTAGCTAAAAGGAGGAAACAACTCAAATGGCCATCAAGCAATTAGGGAATGGACACAGCGAACGTATATAGCCAGATGTAAAAGGTTATATAATGTGTGCTCTAATTTATGACAGAGACCTAGAAAAAGAAAATGAAAGGGCTAATGAGGCAGCTCAGTGTGTTAAGGCACTCACTGTCCAGCCTGACACCTGATCCACAGGACCCATGTAGTAGAAGCAGAGAACTGACTCCCAAAAGCTGTGGTCTGACCTTCACTTGAGCACCGTGGTGCACACATGTGCCCATGTGCACACACTCGATTAACAAAGAAACATTAAACAATTAAAAAACGCTACCACTTTTAAAAAGAGAGAGACAAACTAATTTCATTGCTGTCAAGAGCTGGGAATGGCGGAGATGAAGGTTGACAGTTATGGGCACATGGTTTCCTTTTGAAGTGAAAAAACTTTTGGACTGATGTGGTGATGATGCTGTGTGACAGTTTAAGTACATTAAATACAATTTAAATACAATATAGAGAATTGTATATTTTAAAGTGATTAACATGGTAAATTTTATGTTGTGTGGCTTTTACCTCATTGAAATAATTGAGTTCAGAAGACTGACATCACTTTGACGAATCAAGGACCCTTTGGCATGATCATTATTATTATTATTATTTTTGTTCTTGTTTTTTTGAGACAGGGTTTCTCTGTGTAACAGCCTTGGCTGTCCTGGAACTCACTCTGTAGATCAGGCTGGCCTCAAACTCACAGAGATCTGCCTGCCTGTGCCTCCCGAGTGCTGGGATTAAAGACATGTACCACCATTGCTTGGCGCTTGTTATTTTAAAGACAGGGTCTTGATATGTAGCCAAGGCTAGATTTGAATTTGTAAAACCTGTTCTCTTAGCCTAAGTGCTAGAGTTACAAGTATGCACCCTGCACCTGTGTGCTCACCAGCACCTGTGAGCACCCTGCACCTGTGAGCAGCCCTGCACCTGTGAGCAGCCCTGCACCTGTGAGGGCCCCTGCACCTGTGGGCACCCTGCACCTGTGTGCACCCTGCACCTGTGAGGGCCTCTGCACCTGTGAGCACCCTGCACCTGTGAGCACCCCTGCACCTGTGTGGGCCCCTGCACCTGTCCATTCAGTGAGTGTTAAATCAGCACTCTCAGTGCTGTAAGTAGTAGGAAGATATGATAAGAATAAATCCTGAGCTGGGAGTCGGTGGCGCATGCCTTTAATCCCAGCACACAGGAGGCAGAGGCAGGTGGATCTCTGTGAGTTCAAAGACTAGCCTGGTCTACAGAGTGAGTTCCAGGACAGCCTCCAAAGCCACAAAAAAACCCTGTCTCAAAACAAAACAAAACAAAACAAAACAAAACAAAAAAAAGAATAAATCCTGATGGTCAGACCTGGACTGGGTTACCTAGAGGGGAAAATGGACCATTGAATTTTAAGGTGTAGGGTTGGGACACAATTGGTAAAATTTGATTCAGAGGAACACACACACACACACACACACACACACACACACACACACACACACACACTGAAAACAGCTTTGAGGACATTGAGAATGAGGGCATTGACCTTGATTTTTTTTTTTTATCTTTTTGAGAGAGGGCTTCATTGTGTAGTAGCCTTGGCTGGCTTGGAACTCACTCTGTAGAGCAGGCTGGAAGAGATCCTCCAGACGCTGCGTCCTGGGTGTTGGGATTAAAGGTGTGTGTGTCTTGGCCTTGATTTTGAACAAGAGTTTTCTTTCGAGTGTGAGGGAATAGTGAGCTGGCCAGCCTGGTCTATAGAGTGAGTTCCAGTACAGCCAGGACTACAGACAGAGTACACCATGGCTGGGAATTATCCAGTTCCGGTTCCAGGGGATCTAATCCTCTCTCCTGACTTACCCGGGGTGGGGGTGGGGGATCAGGCACACACAGGTTCACAACATACATTCCGGCAAAACACCCATATTCATAAAAAGGGTCAAATAAAATAGGAGGAAGTGTGGCTGAGGTACAACTCTGGTGGTAGAGTGTTTGCCTAGTTTGTGCAAAGCCCTGGATTCCATCCCAGCCCTGTATAAGCCAGGCTGGGGGGGGGGGCACGTCTGTAATCTCATTACTTGGGGAGGTGAAGACGGAATACATTTAAGGTTATCTTCAGCTACGTGGGTGTTCAAGGTCAGCTTGAAGAAGGGTTTCAAAGCCTTCTCAGCTCTCACAAAGTCTACCTCACCCTATCTACAGTGAAGCAGCAGACCCCCCGTCAGACGCATGCAATCTGTCACTCTCTAGAGTGGGTCACAATAACACAAAGCAGGTGAAAATGCTACCTACGTTCTGCAGACACTGGCACAAAGCAGACTTTTGTGTCACTTTACAGTCTCAGTGTTCTAGCTTGAGGTGTGGGGATACAACTCCAATGTTTAAACCTCCAGGCTCTGCCTGAAGGGCAGCATTGCATGGTCTAGAGCAGACACCTTCCGGCAGTGAGCCCGTCACCCCCCCACCCCCCCAGGAGCCCTTTCAGCTAGAACTTGCAATGCTAATTCCTGTTTCTGAATACAGGGAAACCTCAGCATTGGACATTTATCGCTGGATTACCCATAATTACAAGTCAGGGAGCAGGGGTCAGGCCACGTGAAATCTTCGCTCTGGAACAGATCTCTGCACAGCTGACCTCACTCTCAGCTCTTGGCTGTTCTTATGGCGGTTCTCCCCCAGTACTGTGATCACTATGCCAACCAACCACAAAGTGAAACCGCCCGTATGACAACGGATGCAGGGCTTCCCCAAGGGAGGTGGGGGCGATGGCTCATGGATGATGTGGTAATTATTAGAAAGTCTCCAAGGAAGTGAGGGTCTGGCGAACCTCTGCTTATAACCGAAGGAAGTCAGGCAGCGGCGACATAAGGGGAGGGGTCCTGGAGAAGCTGTTGATCATTTTGCAGAATTCACCTCCCTTAAAATTCTTTAAAAGCTGTGGGAAGCTGGGGTCGATGCTCAGGATGTTGCCAGCACCCATGAGGCAGCTCACAACCATCTGTAAACTCCAGTTCCAGGGAGCCCTTCTAGCTCCTATGGGTGCTGCATGCACGTGGAACTTATACACACACACATAAAATATCCATACACATAAAATAAAAATAAATCTTAAAGATAGCTTGCTGTGAAGATCAAATAAGAAGCGATGCATGCCATAGCTAGCTATCTTTTAAAGTCGTCTTTTATTTTTAATTATGTGTATATATGTGTACCTGTGTGTGGGTATGTGCACGGGAATGCAGGTGCCAGTATAGGCTGCAAGGGGCCATCAGATCCCCGAGAGCTGGAGTTATAGGTGGTGGTGAGCCACCTAACATGGCCTTTGGGAACCAAACTCCAATGTTCCACAAGAACAGGGTGGGCTTTTAACTGTTGCACCATCTCTCCAGCCCTACAGACAGAGTTAGCCATGCTACATTTATTTGTTTTCTGAGGAAAAAAAAAAAGCGATCCCAAAACAAGTCTTGATTTATCTTTCTATCCTGAAAAAACTGTCCCCAGATGTAATTATAATACAAATACGGTTGGATGTATAATAAATCAAGGATCCTAAGTTTCTGTTTTTTAAGATTCAGCCTTCATCGCCCGTCATCCTCACTGCTTATTATAAAATGTCACTTCCCATTAAGCAGATTTGCTTAAGTGAACTTTTCCCCAGGACCTATTTTATCATCAAATAGACTCCCTCAAAGCCTTAAATCTTCTCCATTGGGCCTTTAGGGCCCACAAGGTGTGGAAGTGCCCTGGTGTGTTGTGTGTTCAGTGGAGCAGAGCCTGGAGGGGATGAAATATTCCTTCTCTCTTCTCCCTGCGACACAAGAGGGACCAGTGCCCCAGGGATTGCTGAGTCTACACTGGGGCCACAGCTAAGGTGACAGGGAAGGAGGAACTCGCAGGAAGCCCTCACGGTGACACAGGGCTAACTGTGGACAAGACAAAGTGAAAAGCAGAAAAGACACCAGTGAAACCCCTCCTGTCCTTAAGTACCAAGAGAAAAGGACCAGGTTAGATTCAGCTGGGAGATGGGATGTTTGGTAAATTGCCGGCCCAGTCTGTTCGTTCATTCCCTATAGGGAACAGAGCAACCATGCTACTCCCAGGGGGATGCTGCAAGGTTTGAGATTCCACTGGGGACTGTAGTATATATATGCCTGCAATCCCAGCACTTAGGAAGTAGAGTTTGGAGGATCAGGAGTTCAAAGTCATCCTCAGCTATGTAGTGAGTCCAGTCTGAGGTACATGAGACCCTGTCTCAACAAACCAACAAAAAACATGTTCCCCAAAAGGTTTAAGGGGCCAGGGAGGTGGCTCAGGTGTAAAGGTGTCTTGCATCATGACTGATGAGCTAAGTTAGATTCCTGGGACCCATAGGATAGAAGGAAAGAATCAATTCCAGCATGTTGTCCTGTGATCTCCACATGTGACCACACACACACTACCTGCCGCCCCCCCCCCCACGAATAAATAAGAAAATCTTTTAAGGGACTGAAGTTGGGCTGGTGAGGTGGTTGGTGGGTAAAGACATTTGCCACCAAGCCTGATGACTCAAGTTCAAACCCCAGCACCACATGGTAGAAGAAGAAAGCCAACTCCTACAAGTGGTCCTCTGACCTCCACAGGTACACATGTGTGCACACCAACACACACTAAATAAATGTGATAAAAAAGGATTGAGAGTAAAGGTGCAAAAACACTTCAGCAGGATGTGGCTGGCAAACCACGAGGATAATTTGCTATTTAAAAGGAATCGGGTTATGAGGCTGTAGCTGGACAAGTGGCGTAGTGGTGTAGACCACATGTTTGCTATGAGTGAGCTTCTGGCTTTGATCTCTGGTGGGGGTTTGGGGGGTGGGGTTAGAGGTTGGAGGGAGAGAATGACGGGGAGTTGTACGCATACAAAAAGTGCAAATAATAAGGTTCCAAAAATGTGTCTTCAGCTCTTTTTGTGACCCATGCAGATACAAGGTGTAAGGTGTGAAGGAGAAGCTCTGAGAGGACGGAGGAGGAGGGGAGGGAGGAGCCTGCTCTCTCAGGTCTGCCAGAGCTCATCTTCGCTGTAGACACCTGAGCCCAAGGCCTGTCTCTGGCCAGTTCATCCTGCTGAGTACCCGCTCGTCTCACAGGACTTGTATTTTGTATTTGCTACCTTCTCGGGGGCCACACTGTGCCCTTCACTCCATCGCTTTCCCAACAGGCTTCATGTCAACCATGGTCAGCAAATCATAGCAGATAGCACAGGTCAGTGAATTACAACAGGGACCCTAGACCCCAGGGGTCCTCCACTCCAGCGCTTAGGGCAGGAGAGAGAACACTTGCCTTTCTCTGAGTTGTTCTGTTGGCTCCCTAGAAAGTGCTCTTCCAAAATGGAGGCCCATGGTTTTGGAAGCGCTCTGCTAGCACCAGGACCTCCTCAGGCAGCAGTGCTCCTTGGCACTTTCCCCTGTTCCCCAGGGGTGCCTCTGAGATCATCTCGGTAAAACTTTAATGCCTGGAAGTCAATTAGGGCGGAGCACTCTGTAATCAAGAGGCGAGGCTTTTATTGGAAAGGTGCAAACTGCGGAGGAAGGCGGCCGATGCTGGAGGAGCTAATGGCTGGGCTGGGAGAATGTTTTTGACAGAGTTGGGGTGGATCTGCCAAGGCAAGACAGGCGGGGAGCAGAAGGGGGCTTTACAACCATCCTGAAAGCATTTGCACCTTTGCTTTCCTGCAGTTTCCCAACAGTTCCTTCCAGTAGAAGTCACCCCCAACTCTTCCTTTGGGGAGGAGGGGGAGAAGTTGAGAAGCTAAATTCGGAAGCAGAGTTCAGCCCCTGGTATACCCCGCATGTACAGAAAGCAGCCCTGGATGGAGAGGATGGATGAAGAGGGCTTCCCCTTAAGTCTGTTTCCTTCCTAAGCCACACCTTCTCATCACCTGCTAAGGGAATCCCAGGACTCCACGAGGAAATCACAGGTTTCTGTGTAACAAATCATCCCAAACTCACTATCTCTGAGGAATCCTTTATTACACTCACAGATTCGGTGTGTGGGTCAGGGACTCAAGCAGAACTGGGGGTGGGGGGGGGATGGTTGCACTCTCCTCCCACCTTCTCCTGGGAGCTGCAGCTGGGAAGATGTGTAGGTAAGGGGCTGCACATTAAAACCCACCTGGCTGGCTGCTCAAGGGGGGTCTCAGCTGGATCTTCAGCTGGGGTCTCTGGTGTACCAAGATGTGGCCTCATTTGCTCATTAGCGTGACAGCCTCTTTCCCTCAGGTGAGCATCCTGAGTGGACCAGTCACACAGCTCAGGGGGAGAGACACAGGCCTCTCAGTGGTGCTGAAGAACACACAGGCAATCTTTTTTGGGGGGGATTAGTGGGGTGGGAAGGAACATGGTCTCATGTATCCTCAGTCTGCCCTGGAACTCACTGTGCAGCCAAGGATGACATTGAGTTTCTGATCCTCTTCCTCTACTTACTTAGAGTGGGATTACAGGCATGTGCCACCACACACAGTTTGTATGGTGTTGGGACTTGAACCCATGGTTTTGTGCTCTCCAGGTAAGAACCCTATCTACCATGCTGCACCCCAGCCCTCAATGATGCTTTTATTAAAGCTGCTATATTGTTATTCCTTTATGCCTGTCCTTATAGTCACCATGACCTCATCAGTCTCTAATTACCTTACACACACACACACACACACACACACACACACACACACACACACACACACACGGAATTATAGTAGGGGTTAGTAAAAGTTGGAATCCCACATTGACTTTGCCACTAACTCACTGTGTGTCCTTGGGCAGGCCACTTAGTCCACCCAAATCTGTCTTTTCTCATTTTATAAAATCACAGTTGCAATAAAAATAGACTCTTAAATATCTCTCACCACTTACCAATGGTCTCTAGAATACGGTCCACCCCATAAACCTCCTAACAGGATTGTGCTGAGGGTGGGAGGGAGAACTCCTGAGCTTCAGGCTGGACTCTGCTGAACAGGTGTTTGAGACAGTGGAGGAGGTAATGGGGGCAGGACTTTAAAGATGGGGGTGCAATAGGAGACAGAGGGAAGAGGTGTTTATGAAGACCACCACAAACCAGAAGACAGTAGGACCTCCAGGGAGCAGATATGAACTGCAAGATGCCTCTGTGGTCAGACAGTGGAGGGATGGGGTTGACCAGAGATTTAGATGAAACCACAGGCTATATGTACCTGGTCCAGGAGGTGGGAAGCCAGGTACGAGTAGACCTAGAGAGTGAGTGAGAGACAGAATGGAGAAAACAAACTATTTTTCCTTCACAGACCTGTGTGGTCCCAGTCAGGGCTGGAGGGGGACATGGCTGGAACTAATGAAGAGTGTTAGCTTGTGTAAGGGAAGTCACAGGCAGGCAGGGCTAGGGTGTATGTGTATGTGTGCCTGCCTGTCTGCGTGCTGTGAATCACAGGGCACACACTTGGAAGCCACCTGTGCTGGTTTAACAATGGACTCTTACTGTTTTGAAATTCTTAATTACATACGAAAAAGGGGCCTTGAATTACCACTTTCGTGGAGCATAGCAGGCAGGACAGTCTCTCACCTTCAGGCTTGCTCACTCCCAGGGCTCAGTGGGGAGATTTGGTACCCAGTCACTCATGGAAATGAAATGGAAAGGTTGGATTGTGTACCAGTTCCACGGGCATGGGCTGCAGGCAGGGATAGGGTGGGATGGGAGTTATTCTGACGCTTGTGAAGCCAAATGGGTGTGAACAAGATTCCTCACCAAGGAGAGGAGTGTTCCCTGGGAGAGCAGAGCAGACAGGCGGCTGTCAGCACACTGCTCTCCAGGCAAACAGGGTCTTGACTCCTTGGTGGAATCACAGATGAGTGAGGAGTAACCAAAGCTTGGGGTGGTCAGTCTACAAAGAATCGCAGTGAAAAGGACCTGTTGGCCAGGAGCAAGATTGCCCTGAGATCCCTCCCTGCTGTGAGAATGGAGTGTCCCAGTGTCCCAGCTGCCACTCAGGCCACGGCCCCTGCAGCAGCCCTTTCTCTCACAGATTACACAGGCTCCTGCTGAGACCCCGCTAAAGAACCTCTAGGTTCAAGGTTTCCCACTTGGGGAAGTGAGTTTACATTAAGAGGGAATTGGTGACACACATCCAGCCCCCAACCCTCTTCCTTCCCTGCCACTTGCCCGGCTGCAGGCTTGTGCTGTCAAACCTCATCCATCCTCAGAAAGGCGTAAGAAGAGATCCCCGTTTCTGCAACAGGGGCCCTCACTTCCTCTCTTCACAGGCCCTGCCAAGCTGTTGTCTGTCTGTCTATAGCATTAATAACTCTCCCCACAAACGCCATAACCCCAACGGATGTCCCTCTTGAGTCCATCCAGGACATCTTAGCCCCCTCCCCTGGTGAACTGGTAGTTAGTGTGGAGTGTGTGAGGGAGGGTTGGAGAGCCGTGGAAGGTGACCAGTGTGGACACCTTCCCAAAGCAATGGGGTGAAAAAAGAATTAGAGACGCCATCAGCAGGGCTTCTCTTTAGCTGCCTATCTTGGGAACAAATCAATGAACTAACTGATCATTCCCATCTCCAGAGACTGGTTTAGAATAGACCAAGTGGGAAAGCACAGAACTGAGACCGATGGTGTAGAATTTGTCTCCAAGTGACTTCCTGTGGAGTATGCAACATTGGCTAGCTCAGGCAGAAAGGGCTTTGTCTCCTCTTCATGGAATGGCAAAACTGTCATGGAGCCAAAGGATTAAGACTAGAAACTTGACAGTCATAAACAACCCAAAGAAATCTTTACTCTGCCCCTCACAACCTCCCCATAAGGCAGGAGCAATTTGTGACTTCAGATGAGGGGTACCAGGAGCTGTGGTGCAGTCTGTATTCCCTCACTTCGGTGGTAGAGGCTGAGGATGAAGGTCATACTACATAGCTACACAGCCAGTCACAGTGCAGCCTGGGCTTTCTAAGACCCTATCTCCAAACGAACAAACAAACAAACAAACAAACGAACGAACAAACATGTGGATGAGGAAACTGAGGAATAGAGAGGTTAAGTAAGTTCCTTCTGTGAGGGCCAAGTGCCTGACACAGTTTGGGAGGGCAGGTTGTAGAGGGCCCAGTGTCCCCCGAAACTCCATTCTACAAGGTTTGCAATAAGCATCCTTCCTTGGCCCCCAGGGCCCTGTTTTCTCTCAGTCCTTGGCTGAAACATTCCAAGGCCTGAGGTTTGACCATCAGTGATCTGACCACTTTGGGAAAGGGGGAATTAAACAGAGAGAGAATGCCAACTCACTCGAGTGGAGGAGAAATTACCAAGATCCTCTGATGCAGGGGCCACGAAGCCACAAGTGACAGGTATCAGACACGAAATAAGCCACACAACTGAGTGGCAGGATCCGTGGCTTGTGGGCTCATCTGGAGCAGCCCACTCTGTTTGGGTCTGCCCCAGAGCTGACAGGTCTCACTGGTGTCTAACACGTTAGATTTTCTCATGTTCCAAGAGAAGCCAGTTTTTTTCTTTCTTTTTTCTTTTTTTCTATGAGATTATCATGACAACTAAATGAAGTAACTCAATGATGGTCCTGACAGTGGGTGGGTGGCTTGTACATAGCACACGCAACCTCCAGTTCCATCCCCAGCACTGTATAAGCTGGCAAGGTTGAAGGTCATTCTTGATTCAGAGATAGACTGAGATGGAGAGAGACGGAGCAGAAGAAAATAAATAGAAATGCTTGGAGTGTATGTGGTGCCTCTGTCTAAGTGCCAGGGACTACCGGCTCGGACAGATTCCCCTCAGAGCGAATGCTGACAATCAGGGCCTGTGACTGCCTGGCTCCTGACCCTGGTGTAGGCACTTACTCCCTGGGTGCTTTCTCCAGATCTCAACCTGTTCCTCAGTTGTCCCCTCAGTGTCCCCTCATGGCTGGCTGGCAGCACACCTTTGGGATGGCTCCATGCTACCTCACTACTGAGCTGCCCATTGCTTGTGCTGATTCCTGCTTTCAGAGACATTTCCTTCCTCTAATAAACAAAACCTCTCTTCAAGCCCACTTCAATGGAACAGGCTGCAGGGTGCTTTCACCTCGCTGGGTTCCTGGGGAGGATTTACAGCAGCTCCCACCCAACCCTGTTAGCACTGCGGGGCTGTATTATACAAGCTCAGACTTTCCCATTTCAGTCAGGGTTCACCTACTGTTTACTCAGGGTCCATTAAACCATTAAGAAAAACATGGTGCCTTCAGGAGCCAGGAAGACTTGTGTGCACTTTGCTGGAGAGGAAGCCAATTTTCCTGGCTCTCTGCAAACAAATGCCCTGCATGCCCATTAAAAGTTCCAGGAATTCTGTGGCATGGGGTGGTCCAGGTGTGGGGAGGCAGGGCAGCCGCCACTTCACCCACAACGCTTAGCTTTTGGGCCCTCACAATGTCAAACAGGGCTCAGAATGGCTTCTCCCTCCCTCTCCCCACCCCCACCCCTCTCTCCACCTTGGGGTCCTGGTTTGAGGTTCAGGTTTAGACACCAGGCAAGAGGTTGCATAGCTAAGCAGTCCTGGCCCCACTCATCACCACTGGGTTCCAGTCTGTCTTGCACAGTTGTCAAAACTGTGTCATGTGACATCTCTTCCTGGTGGACAGTCTCCTTTTCGGCCTTTTCCTCCTCCCAGAATGGGATTCCAGGAGAAATTTCAATTTGTTTCAATAGTCTGATGGCCAAAAAGAGGGGCACAGTGTCCCTTTAAACTCTCCACTCCTGCCAGGATGGTTACAGCACTGGCCTACTGTGCTGGCCACAGTGGCTGACATTCAGCCTTTCCCAGCTCACAGAGCTAAGGTCACATTGGAGTCAGCTTCAAGCCACTTCCGGCTTTCTGAGTGACTTCTTGGAAATGTAATTACAGGTCAAAGGGAGGTAGTTATTTCCAGAACTTGCCCACCAGGTCGGGAAGTGACATTCCTGAAGAAAATCATAGCAGCCGAGGAGGCCTGTAAACACACGGTGGCTCACATTAGGACTTCCTGAATTAGGCAGACAAGCGAGAAAACCAAGAACCAAGTCAGATGACGGTAGCCTTGGAAACTGAGTTCCTGGTAAAGGGTGCTGGTTACTGCTGAGTCTCCCAGAGGGTGGGTGAAGGAGGGGTAGCGAACAGCAGAATTGTTGGGCCACCACTGAGAGGATGAGGTGCTGCATCCAGCATCATTCACTGCTATGGGACATTTCAGGTTTAGGCATTTTGGTTTTAAACTATGTCTAATGGTGGAGAGGCAGCTCAGTGGACAAAGTGCTTGCTGTGCCATCCTGGGTACCTGTGTGCGTTTGGCTCCCCAGAACTCAAGGAAAGCTGGGTTTGGCAGCCTCATGCCTCCACCCCAGACCTGGGAAGGCTAAGACAGGAGGATCCTGGGGCTCAATGGCCAGTCCTCGGCTTGGGGTCTTCCTGGTGAGCTCCATGTTCTGTGAGAGACCCTGTCTCAAAAACAGTAAGGTGGAGAAGAGAAAGGGGAAAGACATCCTGTGCTCAGCACAGGCCCCCTCCTCCTAACATGTGTGCACACACAGATGCACACACACACATACACACATATACCTGCACACATGCACATACATGCACACACATGTACATGTACACACATGTACGCACGTGCACACACATACACATGCACACACACATGCACACATACGCACACACACTTGTGGACTCTAAGAGCCAGGAGTGAAGCAGAGACCCACTGTTGGTTGTTGCTGCTGTTTTGCTTTACTCTTTGTATGTGTGTACATGTTTGCATGTGTGAGGGTACACAGAGGCGTGTATGTGTGTGCGTGTTTGCATGTGTGAGGGTACACATAGGCGTGTATGTGTGTGCGTGTTTGCATGTGTGAGGGTACACATAGGCGTGTCTGTGTGTGCGTGTTCGCATGTGTGAGGGTACACATAGGCGTGTATGTGTGTGCGTGTTTGCATGTGTGAGGGTACACATAGGCGTGTCTGTGTGCATGTTTGCATGTGTGAGGGTACACAGAGGCGTGTCTGTGTTTGCGTGTTCGCATGTGTGAGGGTACACAGAGGTATAGGATGAAGAAAGCCACATTGCTTGGCTCATGGGCAGGAAGAATTAAAGGCCCTGGGTTCATGTGGACAGTACAGGGTTTGTGGGGCAGGAACAAGCCAGTGAGGAGCCGCATTGGAGCACAGATGACTGGCGTTTCTATAACGAAAAGTTCATGTCATCTCTGCAAACAACTGTGAAGCCTGACACATGTAAAGTGTCTTCAGGGGCCAGAGGGTGGCTCAGTGGTTGAGAGGACTTGCTGCTCTCTCTGAGGACCCAAGTTCAGTTCCAGCACCCAGGGCTCAGATGCCTTCTTCTGGCTGCAAGCACTGTACACATGTGGCACCCTCTCTCTCTCTCTCTCTCTCTCTCTCTCTCTCTCTCTCTCTCTTTCTGTCTCTCTCATGCACACACACACACACACACACACACACACAATGTAAGCAAATCTTTAAAATAAAACATGACTTGCAGGACGTTGTGGGGTGCACCCCGAGGAACAGCCCTTCCCACATTTCTATTTTCTTCTACTTTAATTGCACTGTATGACAAGTGCATAATTTGATTTTTATTTAGTTATTTATTTGTCTTGAGGCACTGAGCTTCAAACCCAGGGCTCTGTGCACCCTAGAAAATCCTTTACCACTGAGCTACATCTATAGCCTAAGTATTGACATTCTGAATAAAATTCAATACTGCCATTTGTAATTGGGCTGTTCAATTATTTATCCTTACATACTTTCTGCTCTTTTATTACACAGCGCCTGTTTCTGAGAACACTACCATAGACAAGCTCAGGGTTGTGTGTATTTTCCAGGTGACTCCAAATGCCACCAAGTTGACTGTGGTGATGTGTTGTCACGTCGTCTTAATAGTTTTCAAGCATGGAGTCCAAGAGTATAAACTGCACAGACATGCTTGTGAGGCTAATTACCACGCTTGCAGCCTCCAGTATGGAAACTTTGTGACCACTAAACAACTTCCCACCCTCCCCTCTGCCAACCCTCTACTGATCACCGTCATCCAACCACTTTCTTCCCAGCAGAATCACAGTCTCCCTCCCTCCCTCCCTCCTTCCCTCTCTCCCTCTCTGTCTCTCCCTCTCTGTCTCTCCCTCTCTGTCTCTCTGTCTCTCCCTCTCTCTCTCTCCCTCCCTCCCTCTCTCTCATAGGGCAGGTGAACTTGCTGTGTAGCTGAGACTGGCCTTGAACTTATGATTGGACTACAGGGATGCACCATCTTACCTGCTTGTTAAGTAATAGTGTTTGTTTTTAAAGACTTGTTTATTTGTGTTTGTTTGCACGTCTCTGTGTGAGTGTATACAAGAGTGTGTATGCACCTGCACATATACACAGAGGCCAGTAGGAGGCGCTGAGCTGAGTGTTCTCCTCTAGCAATCTGTCTACTCCTTAGAGACAGCTCTCCCCTTGGACCTGGAACTCAGGTTTTCTTGGCTACACTGGAAGGCAGCAAGTCTCGGTGATCATCCCGTCTCTGCCCCCTCTCCTGTTTGGAGCTACAGGCTTGCAGGACATGCCTGCCTCACTATGAGAGGACCGCAGAGCAAACTCCCTTCCGAGACCCTAGTACGTGTCGCTTTGTGACGGGCTTATGGCTCCTTTCTCTTTGCAGAATGCCCAACAAAGCCCACATCTAATATCTTTTCTTCTTATTATTATGATTTCCCTCTCAACACGCTTGGAGAAAGCTATGCCATCTCTGTCTACTTCCTTAGCAACTTATTTTAGCGTGCTGCAGTCAGGCAGCGTGTTAAACCCTCCCACCTAATTAGACAAATACAAGGGTTCCAGAACGCTTCAAGGGCCATTAACCTCTTGCAACGAACATGTTTTTGTCATCCGGTATTGTACGTCTGCCAGCCTCCCCGAGCCTCAAATCAGATAATACCGTGGCTGCTGGGGCTGTCAGTAGTGTGTGATCAGCTACCTCCATGTGTTAACATGGTTTTCCTCATCATCCCCCTGTCTCTCAGGCTTATACCATGTGGGACAATCTTTCTACCTCTTGAAGTATTTGTTTGATTATTCTCCTTAGTGGGGATCTTTTGACAACTCAACTTTTCTTAGTTCTTGCCCCGGCCTGTGGGGCTCCGGTAATTCCTGGGTCAGAGGTGGACCAGGCCTGAAAATAATGGGCAAGAAAGAAGAAGCCAGACCAAGCAGTGCCCTTGTCAAGGTCTAAATTTTATTGATAACAAGGGGTTTTTAAAGAGAAAGGAGGAAACAGAGAAAGAGGAAGTGGGGGGGAGGAATGAATGGTAATTGCTCTCAGGCCAGGGCAGGTGTCGGGAACCTCCTGTGGTTATGTCAAACGCTAACCTAAGGGGTGGGGCGCTTGACTAATTGGTGGTTTAGCATGGAGGTCGCCAGCCTCTGTAAAGGGGACTTTTATATCTGACCAGAGCTGGCTCCTGACATCTCCCTCTTTCTTCTGTATAATAGAATGGAGCGTCTGTCTTAGGCTACGTGATGGGCACCCACAGCCAGGACCCTATGTCTATGATATTGTCATTTATATGACAGTGAGGGGTAGAACCTCTGTCTTAGGCTACGTGAGGTGAATCCACCCCCAGCACTCCGGGGACCTTTCATAAGTTGAGCAGCTCGAGAGGGCTTTGGAGTGGGCATCTGGGGTCGGCCTCACGCTAATCCCGTCATGGAGGGCGCTACAGCCGGTGAGATGGGTCGGCATCTGGCCTGTGGCATCACGATAATCCCATCATCGACGTCTCCAAGGCCAAGGAAATTGAGAGGTTCGATGTTCAAGGCCCGAAAAATCCTGTCCTTTAGGACTGTTGGGGTTTTCATTACGGTCAGGCAGCTCAGGATCTAGTACCTCCAGGCGATGATAATGGAGGTTTTTTGAGGATGGTGTCAATCTGAGACTTAATGAATCTGGTTAGTCTTAGAAAAGATAGAGGTGACAATATAAGTAGTCAATCCAGTAGAACAGGCAAGGTAGGAATTAGTAAGTGCCTGCAATTCCCTGATAAAAGGGAGGGGTGGAAGAATAGCAGAAGGTCAGCGGAGGAGGGAGGTCCTGGGGGAAAATGGTCAGGGGTTCCCCAGTCTGGAGAGGCCCCTAAGGCTAAAGCACATTAGTCAACTCTCAGGGGCGAATAGGAGGGGGTGGTTGCAATAGCTGTGGAGGCGTAGGCAACATCACCGGCTTGATTGACAATCATCCAGGTGTAGTTGTAGATCTGATAAGGGCTTGCAGCGGCAATGGCAATCAAAGGTGGGGACGTACAAGTAGCCAGAAAGACAGCATCTTTTATCTAAAATTAAGCAGAATTAGAAGGCTTCTCAGGGGCTTCCCTGGGTGGATTATATAGTTTTTAAAGGCGGTCAGGCAACCATCTAGCATTATTGGCCTGATTATCGAAAATACATGCATGTCCTTCTCCCCAAATGAGGACTGGATCTGGTCCGTGCCATTTGTGAGTTAGGGGGTCTTTCCATAAGGCCTGAGCATAATGTTGAGCCGTTGATGGATGCCAGAAAATCCTCGGCTGATTTTCCTGTAGCATCATATGTGAGGAAATTTAGCACAAACAATGCATGATTGAGTAAGTTCTTATGATTGCCTTTAGTGGGGTATAGAACTCTGCCTCCTTAGGCAACCTGGTGCCTCCCCCCTCCTCCCTCCCGGGAGGTCACCATATTGATGCCCAACTTAGTGCAGACACCCGATTGTCATAGCACACTACAGCCCAGAACTTCTGGACTCAAGCGATCCTCCTGTCTCAGCCTCCCGAGTAGCTGGGACTACAGGCATGTGCCATCGTGCCCGGCCTGCGCATCCGTACTTCTCCTCCATGCTGGCTCAGGAGCCGCCGCTGCGGCGGGCACAGGTGCTTCACTTCCCCATGTCAGCGGCATGCCCAAAGGCCCAGCCGTCCCCTGCTAGCCCGGGCTCGGCAGGCAGGTCCTCGGGGAGGCAGGGAGGGCAGGGACGTTGCCAGGCCACGTCATCCGGCCCAGCAACCCGAATGTGACCAATAAAGAAAGGGGAGGTTCGGGTTAAAATCAGGTGCTGAAGAGTGGAAAAGATTGGAGCCGCACTGCAGATGGCGGATATAGGGAGCGGTCTAGGCTTTAATTATAGCCAAGAGTTCTACTATCTGGGCAAAGGAGGCCGAGGCATAGGGCGGAAACCCTGTAGGGGCCGCAGAGCCCGAGAAGGGAGGCCAGTGGGGTTGTAATAAGCAGCCACCGCTTCTTGGTCCTCCTGTTAGACCCCCGGAAAATTCAGGTATCGGAGCCCCAGGCCATGTTCATGGTCACCCCAATGACCAGGCGGATTCGAGAGCTTGCTGCAAACTGCACGAGGCTTTATTGTAATTTAACGAGCTAACCCCATGTTAGCTCGGGTCTTTCACCACCCACCATGGCGGATGGCTAGAAAAGACGGCTCCTAGGGGCTCCCAAGAGATCTTATAGGGCAGCGTAAGGGGAGTGTCTAGGGGTACGCACAGGCTCACGATTGGTGTGCCTCCAGGCTTGGAGGGCTTGCCCTGTGTTGATTGGCCAACTGGTTGTTATGGCCCATAGGCCCTCCCAGGGTGGTTGCTATGCTTTGTGTGTCATTGCTGTGCGCTTGTCCGTAAAGCACACCCAGGGTCGTAAAGCATAGCGCCACCAGCTAACTTCTGATTGGTTCCTTGTCACGAGACAGGCATCTGACCTCTAAGTGACCAAGGCAAGTTTATGGCAAGCACGTGTTCGGCTGTTATGGCTGCCGAAAGGGGAGCTGGTCCCTTCACTCCTCGTCTGAGGGACTTAGGTGGTCGGTTTCTGGTTTGGGGTTTGAACTAAAGACAGGGTAATTTTTAAGGTTTTTAGGGGAATGAGGCTCAAGGCCCCATAACTAAAAGTCTGTAAGGGAACTGCCTCAGGTCCCTTTTCTATGAGCAATCTGTTAAGGTCCTTCTCTGACCTTTTTCCAAGTTAGGGGATGAATGTCTGGGCTTTCTAAAATGACCCATGGACATGTTCTTGACAAAAAGGCAAAAAACTGAATCAAGTCCTTACATTTTACTCAAACTCCTCTTTCCCGAAAGGAAGTGTTTGACTTCCTTAGACAATTTTTGGCCCATTATTATGGAACGGAATGAGGGGGACTTACCAGGGAATCAGTCACTCATGAGCGGTGAGGACATTCCCAGACCAGCGTCCATCACAATCTGGCGAGCGAGACTTCCTTGACGGCGTGCACTGCCGAGGTTTCCTTGGGGGAGGGGGTCTCCATTCGGCAAAGAATCTGTACCTCGAGCTGCACATTTGGGCGCCACCTGCCCTGGCCAGTGGGGCTCTGGTAATTCATGGGTCAGAGGACCAGGCCTGAAAATAATGGGTGAGAAAGAAGAAGCCAGACCAAGCAGTGTCCTTGTCAATGTCTAAATTTTATTGTTATAACTGAAGGAACCGGCTTCCCTTTTGGCAGCCATAACAGCCGAACACGTGCTTGCCATAAACTTGCCTTGGTCACTTAGAGGTCAGATGCCTGTCTCGTGACAAGGAACCAATCAGAAGTTAGCTGGTGGCGCTATGCTTTACGACCCTGGGTGTGCTTTACAGACAAGCACACAGCAATGACGTAGAGAGCATAGCAACCACCCTGGGAGGGCCTATGGGCCATAACAACCAGTTGACCAATCAACACAGGGCAAGCCCTCCAAGCCTGGAAGCACACCAATCCTGAGCCTGTGCGTACCCCTAGACACTCCCCTTACGCTGCCCTATAAGATCTTTGGGGAGACCCTAGGAGCCGTCTTTTTCTAGCTGTCCGCCATGGCGGGTGGGTGAAAGACCCGAGCTAACATGGGGTTAGCTCGTTAAATTACAATAAAGCCTCGTGCAGTTTGCAGCAAGCTCTCGAATCCGCCTGGTGATTGGGGTGACCGCGAACCTGGCCTGAGACCCCGATACTTGAGTTTTCGGGGGTCTAACAATAACAAGGGGTTTTTAAAGAGAAAGGAGGAAGCAGAGAAAGAGGAAGTGGGGCGAGGAATGAGTGGTGATTGCTCTCAGGCCAGGGCAGGTGTCGGGAACCTCCTGTGGTTATGTCAAACGCTAACCTAAGGGGTGGGGCGCTTGACTAATTGGTGGTTTAGCATGGAGGTCGCCAGCCTCTGTAAAGAAGGACTTTTTATATCTGACCAGAGCTGGCTCCTGACAAGTTCTTGGTTGAAATTGTCTGCATCTCACCCTTGTTCTTGAAGTTTCGAGTTGACGGTCTTGGACGCTTCCCTCCTTTCTCAGCGCCGTTAGGCATTTTATCGGTTTGTTTTATAGACTCTGCTGTTACCACTGAGAGGCCAGTCATCAATTAAACTGCCACTCACGGGGACAGAATCTGTCTTTTCTCTCGGAGACTTTCAGACTGAAGTCTTGGGATTTCATACTCATGTGCGTTATTAATTTCTTTTTTATATTAAAAAACAATCTTATTTTACACACCAATCCCAGTTCCCTCTCCCTCCTATTCTCTCACCCCCCCATCATCCCCCCCATCCACTCCTCAGAGAGGGTGAGGCCTCCCTTGGGGAATCATCCAAGTCTGTCACATCATTTGGGGCAGGACCAAGGCCCTCACTGCTGTATCTAGGATGAGCAAGGTATCCCTCCATGGGGAATGGGCTCCAAAAAGCCAGTTGTTAGTAATTTCTTAAATGGTTGTTTTTGTTTAGGGTTCATTGAGCTTCTTGGATTTGTAAGAAGCTTTTCTGGGATGTCATAGAATGTCCTCCATGGCTAAGATAACACATTCAATACTGTTTTCCCCTCCATGCTCCTCTGTTCTTAAAATCTTATATCAGGGGCTGGAGAAATGGGTCAGTGGTTCATGGTGTGTACTGCCCTTTCAGAGGACCAGAGTTTTGCTCCCAGCATCCACATCTGGTAGGCTACAACTGTAATTCCAGCTACTTGGGACCCAATGACTTTTGGCTTCCATGTGTGCACTTCTTCGAGTATGTACATACAATGCACTCCCTCCCCCCACACACACTAGAGAAAGAGAATAATAAAAATACATCTTTAATTCCTTCGTATAATTTTGTATTTCTGTGAGGTATTTTCATTTAATTTACTTTTGTCAACCTCCCAGATGACTATTTTTCTCTTCATATGTGTCTAATCTGGTATTTAATTGCATGAATGTGTGTATCTTGGTTTCACCTCCCATTACTATGAGAAAATAGTCCAACAAAAGCAGTTTAAAGGACAAAGGGTATATTTGGCCCTAGTTTCCAGGAGACAGTCCATTGTCAGGAGGAACTTTGTAAGATTATCCTTTTGTATTTTACTTTTTGTTTAAAATTCCCATCTACAAATCTAATACTTAATTCTCAAGAAAGGACCCGTGTTGGTCCTCAAGCCTCCTAGAGGCCCTTGGCTGCTTGTTCACCTCCTATTCCAGGTGCGGCCCTTCTGCTGCCCTTGACACTGGAGTCCCTTAAGCATTGACTCCAGAGCGCCCTGGATTTTTGCCTTTCTCCTCTTGTGTAGCCATCTGAAAGGAGGCGCCTGGTACCCACGGCTTTGCAGGGAGTGAAAACTCCTTCCAAGGTGGAGGTTTAAATGAGTTCGCCAGACCCAAGATAAATGATGAATAGGTGTTTATTAGGGAAGCACTCACACAGGGAAGAGCAAATAACCGCCGAGGGCTTCCTGCTCGAGAAGACGCAGTCTCTACTCTTCCGATGCTCTCCTTGACCCGAGAGATAGAGAGATAGAGATAGAGAGAGAGAGAGAGAGAGAGAGAGAGAGAGAGAGAGAGAGAGCACCATCTCCTCTGTCTTTAAGGGGTCACATCTGCACCTGAAGCCATGCCCAAAGGGCATCCACTACTACAAGTTCACTGGCAAGGCCAGATGCCACTACACAACACGCTCTTCCAGCCAGAGATGGCTAGTCCTAGTGTGAACTTGACTGGATATGCAATCTCCTGGGAAGGCAGGCTCAGTGAGAAACTGTCCAGACCAGAATGGTCTATGGATGTTGGACCTGTCTGTGCGGGGACTTGCTTGCTTGTTAGTTGACCTAGCCCACCACGGGCAGCACAATTTCCTAGGTAGGGGATTCTGAACTTCGTAAGAGTGCAGGGAGTGAAAAGTGGGCAAACGTCTGTGTGTTAACGTACTGCTCAATGTCTTGACTGTGGATGTCTCGGAACCAGCTGCTTCAAGTTCCTACCACGGTGCTTCCTGCAACGATGGACTGCCCCCTGGAACTGAACTCAGGAAACCCTTTGTCCTTCAAGATGCTTTGGTTGGGTTATTTTTTCACATCAATAGGAAATAAAACCAAGACACAGAGGCTCCTGCTTCTTTTATATGTTGCTCTTTAAATCGCTGCAGCTTTTAAAATGTTTTACATCTTCATCTGTTATTGTTTTATTCATTGTGTTAGTTGTTTTGATTTCAGGAATTATTCAAGGTACCTAATTCTCCATTTTGATGGAAATGTTATTCTAGGCTCTTTAAGCACCATGGCTTTTAAATATAAAATTATTCTCTTCCGCACCTTTCTTTGTTAGCATTTTGGTTTTCACACACACTCGCGCACGCACACATCACGCACATCTGGTGTTGGTGTTGACTTGTGATTTACAAGGAGAAGCTGTGAGCCTCTAATTAACAAGCTTGGGAGAAAGCTTCTTATCCTGAAATAAAAGCTTTACTCCAAGGATTATAGTTAATGGAAATGTTTTCTGCTGACAAAACTGAAGGTTAGGAGCAGTCTTTAAACATAAGACTAAATACGAAATGTACGTGAAAACCCAGGCCTTTCACCTTACACTTTGGCGAATCTCAGAACCCTGCTTGTCTACTTCAGCTATCACAGAATTGCCTCTCCATCATGTTTGTTAAATATCTCACAGACATGCGGATCTCAACATTTTGATGTTGACTCCGGGATGGTGTCACTCAGGCTCTTTAAGTGTTGTCAAGTAAACATTGTGTACGGGATTTTTTTCTGTCACACAGCTCTGCGTTCCTGAATTTCTCTCTTTGCTGATGTTATCCAGTACCTTTCTCCCACCCACCACAGGGTTATTAATAAAATCCAAGACTGGAGGGTTATTGCCAGAAATCACTCCTTCCTCTCTTTCTCTCCTCTTCCCCTCCCTCCTTCTCCTTCTTTTCTTTGCTAGTGTACAATTCAAGAATGTTAACTGGGGGCTGGAGAGATGGCTCAGCAATGAAGAATGCACACTGCTCTTGCAAGAGTTCAATTCCCAGCAGATCACAGTCATCCAAAACTCCAGCTCCAGGGGATCTGACACGCCCTCTTCTGGCCTCTGTACGCACTACACTGTCATGCAAACACCCCCACACAGATATATGCACATTTAAAAAAAAAATAAGAGGGGCGTGGAGAGATGTCTTAGTGCTTAAGGGTGCCTACTGCTCTTATGGAGTATTGAGTTTGGTTCCCGGAGCTCACATTATGCAGATTGAACCCACATGTGACCTTAGCGCCAACAAATCTGAAGCCTCAGACTTCCAGGGGCACCTGTGCTCAAGTTCACATACCTACCTCACATAATTAAAAAAACAGCATTAATTGCATGAACATCGTGCCTGTGTGTGTAAATGTGTGTAGGGTACACATGCACAAGTGTGCACATGCGTGTGTCTAAGTGTGTGTAGGGTACACATGCACAAGTGTGCATAGGCGTGTGTCTAAGTGTGTGTAGGGTATAATGCACAAGTGTGCATATGCGTGTGTCTAAGTGTGTGTAGGGTACACATGCACAAGTGTGCATAGGCGTGTGTCTAAGTGTGTGTAGGGTATAATACACAAGTGTGCACAGGCATGTGTCTAAGTGTGTGTAGGGTATAATACACAAGTGTGCATATGCGTGTGTCTAAGTGTGTGTAGGGTACACATGCACAAGTGTGCATAGGCATGTGTCTAAGTGTGTGTAGGGTATAATACACAAGTGTGCACAGGCATGTGTCTAAGTGTGTGTAGGGTATAATACACAAGTGTGCATATGCGTGTGTCTAAGTGTGTGTAGGGTACACATGTACAAGTGTGTATATGTGTGTGTCTAAGTGTGTGTAGGGTATAACGCACAAGCGTGCACATGCATGTGGAGGACAGAAGTTGTTTTTCAGCAAACAGCTGTTTGGTTTGTATGTGCTTGTCTGTATGCGTACATGCACAGATGTGTTTCCAGTTTGTTTGCTGTGTATCTATGTGGAGGCCTCTGGAGTGCATTGGGTGCCCTCCTCTGTCACTTTCCGCCTGGCCTTTGAGGCAGGGTCTCTCTCTGAACCTTTGGCTTGTGCTTTCTTTCTTGGTTAGACAGGAAGACAGCAAGTGACACTGTGGTCTCTGTCTCTCTTGGAGCTGGTGTCACAGGATTCATGGACCTGAACTCTGCGGGTGCCACGTCACCAGATGCTTCAAGTTCCCGCCACCCTGCTGTCTTTTGCAGTGAGGGAGTGAATGTGGAATTGTGAGCAAGTGCTCTGGGCTGCAGACCCATCTCTCCAGCATCAACTCTCTCCAGCATCATCTACTGGTCCAAATCTCACTCAAAGGTGGCCAGTGAGCCCGTGCCACCTGTCCCTGGGACCCTCGGATGCGAGCATGCAACCACACCCTGGTTCTGATGTGGGCTCTGAGGACCGCTCTCAGGTGTTCATCTTACATGTGGATCATTTTACCAACTGAGCCATCTCCTAGCCCAGCACTTAGCTTTCTTTAGGAGAGACACTCGCAGTGGGGCCCAGGCAGGGAATGGAGGGCACTCAGAGCCAGGAGCACCATGCCGCTCCCATCCTCTTTTCTTTGGGTCATTGTGTCTGTCAGTGGCTCTAGCTTCTTAGGGGACCAGAGTGCAGGTAAATGCTGTGTGGCCCCTGCTGAGCCTGGGCACTGAGCAGTGTCATCCTGTCCCGCCTCCCCCCATTTTGGTGCTGCCAGGTGGCTGTGTGGTCCTGGAGAAGCCACAGCCAGTGTCTACAGGAGGCTTTCCGTGCTCTGGCCTCCCACTCCACAGAGGCAGGCCCGGCTCTGAGACTTTTCCCCAAAGCATTTCATTCCCTCCAATTAACTGTTCGTAACAACAAAGAGCGAAACCAAGTGATTTAAGTAATAATCTTTCATATTCAGAGCACCATTAGTGTTTCCTTTGCCCTTTCAAATGAGCTTTTGTCCTGATGCACAGTTCTTCGGTGTATTCCATAAGCTTTTAGCCTGCCTCCCTTCTCATTCCCTCCCTCCCTCCCTCCCTCTCTCCTTCCCTCCCTCCCTCTCCCTCCCTTTTTCTTTCCTTCTGTTCCTCCCCACTCCTGCCTTCTCTGAGTTTTAAGGCACAAGCATTTTTCTGGAAGCATCTGAGCCTTCTCCCGCCTAATGTCTTCTGGCCCATTTAACATAAAACAGTGTTAGTTAATTTTGTTTTAGACAGGGTCTCATCCAGCTCAGCTGGCCTCACACTCCTGTGTAAGAGGATGACTTTGAACTTCCGACCCTCCCAGCCTCCACCTCCTGAGTGCTTGGATTATAGATGTGTTCCACCATGCCTGGTTTTATGCAGCACTGGGGATTGAACCCAGGCAAACGCTCTGCCAAGTGAGCCATGCCCCTAGATGCTTTATGTTGACTTAGTCTGAACCCCAGGCTGGGTGTTGGGAGATTTGGGGGAGAAGATGCGGTCTTTGCCCTGGACCAGCTTTTAGACTAACCAGGTCATTTATGACGTAGACAGGGCGTGGTGTGTCCATGATGTGCAATAGGCTTGGAGTCTGACAGAAGTCAGATGTGGAGAAAGATGCTTTGAACCAGTGAGAAATGTTAGTGTCAGCGTGGGGAGGGGGTGAGGGAGAGGGTGGCCCTAGTGGGTGTTTGGCAGAATCTCAGGTATGGACTTGTGGCATAGGCCAGATGAGAACAGGACCTATCTTACAAAGGAAATCGAGCACTTGTGAGGTTAGCATTGATTGACAGCTTCGCAGAAATCACTTAGGAGCAAACTCCAGTCACACCTCTGAGGGATTATCTAGATCTAGGTCAGCCTCTGAGAATACCTATGATCAAATCAATTGCAGTGGGAAGACCCACCCACGGAGAGTGGTATCATTCCCTATCCTGCGTTGTGCAAATGGATAAAAGGAACAGAGCAAGGGGCATTCACCCTTCTGTCTTCCTCATTGCCTATGTCATGTGACAACCCCTTCAAGTTTCTGCTGCCTTGACCACCCCCCCATGATGTACAAACCCTTTCTGCCTCCAGCTCTTTTGTCAGAGCATTCACCACAGCTATAGACAAAAGAAATAAGGCAGTTGGTGTTCCATTCAAGTCTCGGATCACTTGGGTTTGTTTCTATTGCTAGATTTTCTTGTTCTGTCAGGTTCCACCACTCTTCAGCCCCAAATAAGCATGCAAAGACTTATATTTAATTATAAAACAGGTGGCCGATGACTAGGGCTTCTTACTGGCTAGCTCTGTCTTAATTATTAACCCATTTCTATTAACATAAGTATTTCCATGTGGTCTCATCTTACCGGAGAAGAGTCCCAACCTGTTACTCCTTCCTTGGCTACATAGCATCTCTTTTCTCTCTGCCTACCTTTCCCAGAATTCTCCTTGTGGTCTAGTCCCGCCTATCTTCCTCCCTCTATTGGCCAAACAGTGTTTTATTCATCAACCAATAACAGAAACATATATACAGAAGGACGTCCCCATCAGGTTTCTTTCAAATCTGCTCTGTTGGGCTATGTGTGTGAGCAAGGGACCCTCATCAGACACAGAGTTCCAGACTTGTGGCTGGGGTACTGCAGACAGCTCAGTTGGTAAATGCTCACCATGTAAGATGAACACCTGAGCCCACAGTAGAAGCAGGCTCACTTTGTGCCGTGGAGGCTTTGAAACCCTGATTACTCCACAGGGGCCAGGTTGCAGCCCTTCTCATGTCTTTAGGTCTGTCAACTCCCTGATGGTGGATGATGGGCCCGGAAGTCTGGGCCTTTTGGAGCGACAGAGGGGGCACTCTTGAAGTCCATGCTTCAAGCTGGACCTCGAGATAAGCTCTGGGGGTTCACTGAAGCTTCAGTGCTCGGATGTGCACATGGCCCTCTGACTTCTCAGAAGTCACCACCAGCCTGGGAGTTATGGGAGAATGCCTGTTGGCCTTCCAAGGAGCCAGTGCACGCCCAGGCTGGATTACCTAGTGCGGAGATCACAAAGACAGCGATTCCAAGATGGCAGGCTTATTGAGGAGGCAGCAGTGGGCGGGGCGGGGTGGTGGGAGGTGACAACACAGAAGGAGGGGTCGACACTGTGGTCTCATTCTGTAAGTACCTACAAACATGCTTGCTTCAAGGCCTGAGTAAGTGATATGATAGACCAGGCCTTGAATAGAAGATTAACTAAAATTTCCACTCTCTATTTTGCTTGAAACAAGGTCTCAGGTAGCCTAGAGGAGCCTCAGACTCACTATGTAGCTCAAGCTGGATTTGAATAGACCTTTCTGTTTCCATCTCTCAAGTGCTAGGATTACAATCATGTGCCACCATGCTTGGCTACAGAATCTGTTACATTTCTTAATTGAATATAAAGTGACAACACAGGAAATAAAGCAAGCTTATGGCTAATTCCAAATGATGGTACTACGTTAGGTCGTAAGCCCAGCCTTTTTTTTAACGGTGGAACTCTCTCCAGACTGAGGGTGCATTTCTTTATCACAACTTCTTTAGAGAAAGCATTTTATTTGCTTGAAAAAAATAACAAAAACAGATAACCTGGTGGAGATAAAGCACCCAGGGCACTGTGCATGTGTGAAAATAGAGAGGGATAGCATTGTTCTTTTGTTTTTGCATGTGCATGCATGTGTGTGCATGTGTGTGCAGTGTCTACAGAGGCAAGAGCTGGAGTTACAGGCAGTTGCAGTTGTGAGCTGCCTGACGGAACTCCAGTCCTGTATAAGAGTGTCCAGTGCCTTTATTTGCTGAGCCATTTCTCCAGCCTCCCCCTCCCCGTTTGGTTGTTTTGTTTTGTTTGTTTTGTTTTGAGATAGGGTCTCCTATCTCCTATAGCTGTCTTTGGCTGTCTTTGAGTGTGTGAATCTCTTGAATCTGTCCTCTGTGCTGGGGTTACAGGTGTGAGCCACCACGCTCAGTTGGAGAGGAACAGCTTCAATGAGCGAAGGCAAACCTGACAACCCAAGTTCCATCCCTGGAACTCAGGTAAAGGTGGATGTGTTCAGCTGGAATCTCCAGCCCCACTCCAGTTCTCACTCTCCGAATCCTGCCCTCTCAGAGAACCACCAAAAAAGCCCAGTTCTGCATTGTTGGTGCTGGGGCTGCTCCCCCGCCCCAGGCTGCTAGCTGCTCAAGACCCAGCCTGTCATGATGGGGTACAAACCCAGCTTTTGGAGGACACCTCATTGCCCCACCTTGCATCTCCAGGGCATTTAAGCCCCCTCCTTCAGAGCGTCCATGTGACTTCTCTCCTGTCCCCTTCCCCCACCTCATCTCTGGGGGCTGAAGAGTCACCTGGATTGCTTTGCTCAATAAACCAGGTCTTTTACTTTTTAATTCAGCTTGATCTGGCTTACTGCATCGGTGGAGAAATCTACGAAGGGGTATGGAGACCTTTCAGGAAGGAGAGAACCAACTCCACAAAGTTATCATCTGGTTGCCACACACTGTGGAAAGTGCATGCACACATATTATACACACACACACACACACACACACACACACACACACACACACCATAATAACAAACTTTGAAAATTTGAAGGGTGCTTGCCTCTCGTGCATGAAGTCCTGGGCTAGATTCCTAGCGCCACACACACTGAGTGTGGCGGTTGCAGTTCAAGGTTCCCAGCAGTTCAAGGTTCTCCTCAGGCACATACCAAGTTAAAGCTCAACCTGGGCCACAGGAGCCCTTGTCTTAAAAAAAAAAAAAAAAAAAAAAAAAGTTGTGCTGGAGATGCTGACAGACTTATCCTTTATTGCTGAAATGGAGGGTGGGGAGAGAACAAGAGAACTGGGGGTCTAGTGGGACTGGGGAAGGCCAAGAAGGATCCCTTCTTGGTCTGTCCTCCACAGAAACTCCAGTCAGAGTCATGCTGTACCTTAATACTTCTGTGGCAACAGGAGAGTCAGAAGAGAGGGCATCAGGGGCGGGGACGGAGGACATCACAGAGACAGTGTGCTGCCCTGAGACACTTAGGACACACATGTTGGTCCTTTGAGAGTTTCACACACTTGCACGATATGCGTGGTCACCTCCCAACTCCTCTCTGACCCCTTTCTGCCACGCCCCTCCCCATTTCATCCCTCTTCCCCTCCTCCTTTCAGTCCATCTTCTTAGTAACGTAAGTCCTGGTGCTACCAACATGAGACCAACTTCAGGAGCACCGGCAACCTAGCAGGGGTCACGCCTGAGGAAAACTGGCTCTCCCCCAGCAGCCGACAACTGACAATGGGTACAAGGGAATGTAATTTTAATGGTGTCACGTGGCCACCTGGTCGAGCTTCTTGGAGGTTTCATGGTGGGGCCACTGTACTGGTGGAAGACATTTGTGCCAGGCGTCATGCTCCCAGTGTCAGAGTGGATTAGCTTTGGCGTCAAGCAATTTACTCATGGCTGAGAGAGAGTGGGAGGAGGGACTTCCAGTCTGTCCTGAGACTCTAATCATTCCACTGCTGACCTTGGACCTCAGTTATCAGATGTTCTGTTTCTGTGCACACCATTTAAATTTCCCTCAGGAGTTCTAACAGTCAAACATGTTTCTTCCTGTCACTGCAGCTCAGCTCCACTGTGGTCCCCAAGGAGTGGTCCCCAAGGTTTGATGTCACGGCAGTACACTGAAGAAAAGAACTGGTGTGTGTGTGTGTGTGTGTGTGTGTGTGTGTGTGTGTGAGTGTGTGTGTGTGTGAGTGTATGAGTGTGTGTGTGTGTCTGCTCCAGCACCCCTGTGTGTGTGTTCTCATGTGTGTGTGTGAGTGTGTGTGCGTGTATGAGTGTGTGTGTATGTGTGTCTGCTCCAGCACGTGTGAGAGTGTGTGTGTGTGTGTGTGTGTGTGTGTGTGTGTGTGTGTGTCTGCTCCAGCACCCCTGTGTGTGTGTGTTCTCATGTGTGTATGTCAGAGGCCCACTTTGTGTGTCTTCCTCTAATGCTCTCCTCCCTATTTTTCAGGAATCTGTCGCAGTGCTCACAACTCGCCTGTGTGGCTCGGCTGCTGGGTCAGGGAGTTCCTGGATTCTCTCTGCTCCGTGGCTGCAGCCCTGCTGCACCTGCTTTTATGCTGCCGCTTTAAGACTCCACCTCCCCCACCTACCTACCCAGTTAGGGCCAACCAAGAAGACTAAAGCCAGAGTCACTGGAGAAATATTTAAAGCCTATTTAGCATGGCACTAAGTTCATTGTGATTCCTAAGCTGATTACATCCCTTTTGACTCCTAGCCAGTCCCTTCACCGGCCTGCCTTCCGTATAGACTTGGCCGTCCAGCTCAGCCCCAGGCTGGCGGCATGCCTGTCTGCCTGCTCAGTCCCAGCCCTCTTCCTCCAGCCATCTCTTGCCTGTCTGGCTCTTGCACGGATAGCCAGTAGCCCATTGCAGCAGCTGCTCACGAGAGGCTGGAGCGTGTGCTGGTAAGGCGGCTCAGCAGGCAGAGTGCTTGCTGTGTAAGCATGAGAACTGGAGTTCAGATCCCCAGAACCCACGTATAATAATGATGATGATGATAATAATAACAGTTATGGTCACACACATCTGTAATCCCATCACTGAGGGGCTTGCTGGCCACCAGCCCAGATCCAGGTTCAGTGAGACCCTGTCTGTACATGTACACAAGGCACGCATACCGCCCCCCACACACACCAAAAATGTGGAATATATATAGAACATTTGCCCTGTGTGAGTGGAAGACACTACATGGAAATGCTAACTCTTACTGCAGCCACAGAATTTAATTTGTCTTGCTTTTCCTCCTGTGCATACTGTGAACCCGTGAATCCTTTGTTATCTGAGCCTGTGATCATTTAAATATCACAAATTTAGATTTTATAACTGAAGGCAGCAGAGCTATGTGGAGTCAAGACCAAGTCTTGATTTTAATACTGAATTCTGTGTACATGTGTTTTGTTCCTTCCTTCCTTCCTTCCTTCCTCCCTTCCTTCCTTCCTTCCTTCCTTCCTTTCTTTCTTTCTTTCATTCTTTCTTCTTTTTTCTTTTTTCTCTTTTTTTTTTTTTTTTGGTTTTTCAAAACAGGGTTTCTCTGTGTGACTTGGGAGACTGTCCTGGAGCTAGCTCTTGTAGACCAGGCTGGTCTCAAACTCACAGAGATCCACCTGCCTCTGCCTCCCGACTGCTGGGACTAAAGGCGTGGGACACCAACGCCCAGCTTGTATCTACTTTTCTACTGACCAGCTCAGCTGTCTGTTGCTGTGGCAAAGCACCCAAGATAAACATCTCAAAAAGGAAAGGGGCTGGCAAGATGGCTTATCTGGCTAGGGAGCTTGCCGCTAACCCTGATGACCTGAGTTTGATCCCTGGAGCTCACATGTGGAAAGAGAGGACAACTCCTGCAAAGCTGTCTTCTGACCTCCACATATGTGCCAAGTGGTGTGTGGGTGAACATGCACAGAAACAAAGCAAATGAGTAAATAGTTTCTTTTTAAAGGAAAGATAGTTTTGGCTCATGGGTTTGGAGGTCTCAGTCCACATCTCTTCCTATTGTTCTGGGCCCATGATGAGGAGGACACACAGAGACACGCAGGACAGAGAAAGATGTCCATCTCAAGGTGGCCAGGAAGTGAGAGGGAGAAACAGGGGCAGGGTTCCCACACAGCCTTCAAGGGATGCTCTGTGTTAGTTAATTTCCTCATCGCCATGACAAAACACCTAGCAGCAGCAACCTAATGAGAAGAATTTATTTTGGCTTGTGGTTAAGGGGACACGTGGGGAAGGTGTGCTGGCCTGGGCTCTGCCTATGGCGCAGAAACTCACAGCATAGCTTGTTATACTCCTGTAGATCAGGAAGCAGAGTGAGTCCCAACCGGAAGTAGGCTGGGCTCTAGCCCTGAAAGGCCATCTCTTGGCCACCTACTTCCATCTCCTAAAGGTTCCACAGCATTACCACCTGTGAGCCACGTGTCCCAACATGGTGAATCCGTGGGGACATTTCACACAATACATCCCCAGCCACCTGCTTCTTCCAACGACACTCCTGATGTTCCCTCCCTTCTTAGCAGTGTCATCGCCTGGGACAAAGCCGACGTCAGTGTGCTTTGGGGGACATTTAAAATGCGAACCTTAAAAGCTGTATCAGTTCTCAAGTCAGAGCCAAGTTGCACCATGTTTGACTTTGCTGTGAACAGACAGAATGCACACGTCACCTCCTTTGACTCTCACAATGGGCTACATTGCTGTCTCTTCATTTTTCTTAGCGTGAGCGTATGTGTACTCATATGTGTGTGTGCACTTGTGTGTGCATGTTTGCAGAGGCCAGAGGTCAATGTCTGGTGTCTTCCTTGATCTCATGCCACCTTGTTATTTAAAACTTTTATTTATTTATTTATGTGTGTGTGTGCCACATGTGTGGGTATTGTATAGCAACTTCCTTGAAGATAAAATATGCCTATCTTTGAATGAAGCTCTTTAAGGCACAGGGTGTTCTAAGAGGAAGTAAAGTGCCGGACATTGGTGGTGCACTACTTTAATCCTAGCACTCAGGAGGCAGAGACAGCGGATCTTTGTGAGTTCAAGACCAGCCTGGTCTATAAGAGCTAGTTCCAAGACAGCCTCCAAAGTCATAGAGAAACCCTGTCTCAAAAAAAAAAAAAAAAAAAAAAGAGGGGGTGAAGTATTCCATTCTGCAGGGAAGCTCAGGAAGTACACAACTCAGGGGCCTCAGGAAGTCCCTGAAACTAACTAGATTCTGTAAATGGAGCTTTTAATTGGCTTAAATAATAAAAACCCGGAGTCAGATATAGAGGAAAATGCTGAGAGATCAGAGAGAAGGAGCAAGCCAAAGCCACCTTTACCTCATTAGCGTCCCGGTGGAAGACTTCCTGTTTCCCTCCCCATCCTCCCACCCCCACTTATATCCTCTCTCTGCCCAGCCATCTCACTTCCTGTCTGTCTGTACAGACCTCCAGACCTCTATGGCTAACTAATGGCAAGTTCCATCCTCTGATCTTCAGACAAGCTTTATTTGCATAAGCAAGATTATCACAAGATCCACTAGGCCCCACCCTCCCTGAGCTTATATAGGCTCTAAGAATGGCTAAGAGACACCCTCAGACCAGCCAACTTGCCTGGGAGAAGCCGATGCCAGATTGCTACCTGGAAGAGGCTCAGACCGACCGAGATACCTGGAAAGGGTACACTCCAACCTGCTGAGCTGCCTGTAGGTTGTGCAGTGTGCTCATACACTGCGTTGGGCTTTTTGTGATGCAGCTGTCTGTGAGTCATTTCTCTTTGTGGTAGTTTGAATGAGAATGCCCCCCACCCCCATCGGCTGATATATTTGCATACTTTGTCCTCAGTTGGTAAAACTGTTTGGGAAGGATTAAGAGGTGTGGCCTTTTTTGGCTATGTGTGTCTTTGGGGGTGGGCTTTGAGTTTTCAAAAGCTGGTTTCATTTTGAGTTCTCTCTCTCTCTCTCTCTCTCTCTCTCTCTGTGTGTGTGTGTGTGTGTGTGTGTGTGTCTGTCTGTCTGTCTGTCTTGTGCTTTTAGATCAAGATGTGAACTCTCAGCCACCGCTGTCTACCTGCCTGCTGCTATGCTCCCTGTCATGACAGTCAGGGACTCCCTCTAGAACTGTAAGCCCCAAATGAACCCTTTCTATAAGTTGACTTGGCTATGGTGTTTTAACACAGCAATAGAAAAGTAGCTAAGACAGGAGTTGGTACCAGGGAGTGGGCTATTGCTGTGACAGGTCTGACCGTGCTGGTTTTGGAGGAATGTGGACGATCTTGAGACTTTGGACTAGGAAAACAGCTGAACGCTGTAAATAGGGTTTAATGGGCCATCCTGTAAGTCACCTCTCACCCATACTCAATTCCACTTAGACTTCTTGGCTCACTAAGTTGACTTTAGTGGTATTCTTACTCTGGTCTGTTGTTGATAGTGGATGCCTGTGAACTTACAGGCAGTTGTGAGGCTGTAGTGGGTGTTGGGAACCAAATGCAAGCCCTTTGGAAGAGCAGCAAGTGCTCTTTACCACTGAGCCATCTCTCCAGCCCCTCCACCTTTTTTGTTTTTTTGGAGACAGGGTCTCCCACTAAACCCAGAGTGCATGGATTTGGCTGGCGAGCAAGGTCTAGGGAATCCCTGTCTCTGTCCTTCCCAGTACTGAGCTTACAGGTGGGCCATGTTTGGACCTGGCTTTATAAGGTGGGTGATGGAGGATGTCCTTCTGTATATGTTTCTTTTACTGGTTGATGAATAAAACACTATTTGGCTAGTAGACAGTAGAGGTAGAAGATAGGTGGGGGCTAGGAGACCAGAGGAGAATTCTGGGAAAGGTAGGCAGAGAGGTGCTTTGAGAGGACGTCTCATGTAGGCTGCCGAAGGAGTAACAGGTCTGGGCATTCTCTGGTAAGTCAAGACCAAGTGGAAATACATAGAAATGGGTTAGTAATTAAGACAGAGCTAACCAATAAGAAGTCCTCAAAAAAAATAAAAATAAAAAATAAGCCCTAGCCATCGATCAACAGTTTAATAATTAATATAGCATCTCTGTGTGTTTATTTGGGGCTCAAGGGTGGCAGAACCTGACAGGACAAGAAAAACTCCAGGTTTTGGGATTTGCACTCAGGCAAGCACTACACTGACTGAGCCATCTCCCCATCACCTCCTCCTTGAATTTGTGGTTTCTGTAAGAATCATTTCTTCTTAATCCTTCTGGTGGATGGCACATCATCCTGACTCTACCTCCTTCCCTCTGTACATTGGGTCAGGGTTGACATCCTGGCTCAGGCGGGATCAGTCAGTCCCTTTTCTAGGAGCTTTGCATCTGGAAGTGAAAGAGTTGGACACGTAAAGACCACAGCAGAGGCTCCGTGTTTCTGTCAGGTCTTCCAGGAGCACAGGGAGCTAAGAGCAGAGGCAGAGATCGGTTGCATAGAGACACGAGCAGAATTTGAATTCAATCCCAACGAGGACCACAGTTTTGTTCCCCTTGAATTCTGTGTGACACCCCAGTTCCCTGACAACAAAGTCTTTTCTCTGTTGTATTAGCTAAGGTTAGGCTTCAGTGACACACAACCGGCAGAATCTCTAATAGCAGACATCAGTAACTGGACATCAGTAACTAACTGTGAGGCAGAGTGAGCGAAGCTTCCAGTACAGGAATGAACTGTGGCGTCAGAGGACAGAGTGGTTATCACTGTTGTATTGCAAGGAGTGGTAGCAGCTGGGGGTTGATGCCTTGGTAAATAAGCACTGAAAACTACTGTGTGTGTGTGTGTGTGTGTGTGTGTGTGTGTGGTGTGATTGCATGTAGTTGACTGTGGAGGTCAGAGTACGGTCTTGGGTGTCATTCTTAGGGAGCCATGCACCTTATTTTCTGAGTCATGACCTTTCATTAGAACCTGTGGTTCTTTTGTTCTGCTAGGCTGGCCAGTGAGCCTCTGAGATCCTTCTGTCCCTGCTTCCCCCGTGCTGCAGTTACCATCATGACTGTTTTATTTATTTATTTATTTATTTATTTATTTATTTAATTTTGTTTTTCGAGACAGGGTTTCTCTGTGTAGCTTTGGTACCTATCCTGGCACTCACTCTGTAGACCAGGCTGACCTCCAATCACAGAGATCCGCTTGCTTCTGCCTCCTGAGTGCTGGGATTAAAGGCTTGCGCCACCAACGCCCACCTTTTCTTTTTTTAATATTTCTTTTTGTGTGTGTGTGTACGTGTGTCCATGGAGGTCAGAAGAGGGCATCGGATCCCCTGGAGCTGGAGTTACAGATGGTTGTGAGCTGTCTGATGTGGGTGGTGGCACCCGAACTCAGGTCTTCCATGCTTAGTTTCTTATGTGGATTCTCACTGAGCTATTTCCTGAGCCTCCTGTAAGAACTGCCTTTTGTGGTGTTTCTGAGTACCCCAGCTGCTTTTGGTGGCCCTGTAGCACTCCTTCAGCCTGTCATTGATTTCGGCTAACCCCATGCTGGGTGGTTCCCTCCCACACTAAGGGTTTGCCTTGGGTCCCTTGGTTTTCCGTCTCAGCAGCTGCCTTCTGCAGAGCTTTGAGAGCTCAGTCCTTGAACAAGCACAGCCCAAGGCTTTGGAAGGAGACTAAGCCTTGGCTGACAGTGGGAAACTTGCTCCCAAGGTGGCTCACTCATGTGGCTGCTGAGTTGGTTCTGGCTGTTGTCAAGAGGCCTCAATTCCTCCAACCGCAGACTCTGTACAGGGCTAAGTGTTCTCACAGTCTTGTGGCTGGCTTCCCACAGAGCAGGCAGGCCAAGAGAGTGGCACACAACAGGCGACATCTTCTCCATGCAAGCTTCAAGGACCACACATGTTCATGCCACCCTTCAGTGACATGGGTCAGTTTGTTCAGTGTGAGAGGAGGCTACTTGAGAGGGTGATAGTCTGGATGGTAAGACCATCAGGCTGTGGACCATTGCCCAGTGCCACCAGGGAATGTGCGTCAGAGGACAAATGTGCCAGACTCCTAATATGCAAGTCTATCCTTCATGGCTCCTCAGAGGGTCCCCAGAGAGACTGATCACCATAATAACCACAAGGACAGATCTTCATTGGCTTCTGCTCCTTCTCCAGCTTCCTTCTCCCTCCTTTGGTCCTGTTTCATGTATCCACCTTCCGAATGAACAAATGAACGCCTGCCCGCCAAAATGTCAGTCTAATGCTTTAAGAGGAGCACAACCCTGAGGGGTTTCCTTCTCACTGTGGCACTAAAATACCCCTGGTGAAAACAGCTCAAGGGAGAAGACCAGACACAAGCCTCAGCTCAAGTGGCCTGCGCTTGTATATTTCTCCCTGTCACTAAGCCCTGACACTTGAAATTATTTGCATTTACCTCGAAGAGGAATCTACAAGTACTCTCTGAAACTTCAGGAAGCCCAAACACCACTTGGAAAAATATCTGAAAAGAATTGATATTTAAAAAAAAAAAAAAATCAAGAAGCCAGGGGAGCCTTTTAAAGATAATGGGCTCAGAGACCTCCTATCTCTCCAAGGTGTGTGCTTTCATTCACATAAAAATGGGCTTAGTGGCCTGGAGCACGCCTCCTCTTCTTTGCCCTTCTCTTATCCCGACTCACACAAAGACTTGTAATTCTGATTCATTCTTTAAAAGCCAGGCTGTGTGTACCCTGCCAGGCCACAGGCTGCCTCTGTGAACTCTGCTCTGAGTTCCTCTCCAGAGGACCTAGGAATGAGAAAGTAACAAGGCTTTTTTTTTTTTTTTTTTTTTTTTTTTTTTTTTTTTTTTTTGCCTTAAAAACCATGGGGCCATGGGCTGGAGAGATGGCTCAGTGGTTAAGAACACTGGTATTCTTCTAGAGGACCTGGGTTCGGTTTCCAGTACCACATGGCGACTCACAACTGCGTGTAACTCCAGTTCTAAGAGATGGAATGCCTCTGGCCTCAGTAGGCACCTGCACACATGAGCACATAACCAAGTGCAGACAGATGTCTCTGTATAATTACTGGGTGTGGTGGCACATGACTTTAATTTAGCAGAGGCAGAGACAGGTGGGTCTATGTGAGTTCGAGGCTAGCCTGAGCTACATAGTGAGACCCTGCCTCAAAAAACAGCAACCGCCCCCCAACCCAAACCAAAACACAACAAACAAAGTCGGGTGGGGGTTCGTGTTTTAATCCCAGCTCTGGGGAGGCACAGACAGGCAGATTCCTGGGGCTTGCTGGCCAGCCAGTCTAAATTCTCAGAGAGATCAGGTCAGTGTCTGTGGAATGACAGGAGATGATATCTTCTGATCTCTACACATGATACACATGCATATGAGTGTGTTCAGTTGCTCTTGAACACACACACACACACACACACACACACACACACACACACACACACACTCTCTATAGCTAGAGTCTGTGAGTTTGCCAGTTATGGTCACATTCACTCCTAATAGGAGACTTGAAAGAGTTAACCCATTTTACAGGGAGAAAGATGAGGCTTCACTATCTGCCCAGCATCTCAGCTTATAAATGGGGGCAGAAGGTGGTCTTCAGTGTTCCGCTCAATTCCCTTCCCACCCTCCTTTAGACAGGGCATCTATCAACTGTCTGCTTGTAAAAGCCAGCTATCCACCTGCTGGTCTCCTGACTATGGCAATATCTGAAAATGGTTTAGAGAGTGACACTTGCCAGGTAGATTTTTTCCATACATGAGTACAATTTGTTTACATCATTTTTACCCCCAGTCCTAATCCTAACTCATTCCAGATCCATCGTCACCCATCACAACCTCATATCTTCATTTTTTTATTTAAAATTTTTGCTGTTGTTTTGTGTTTTTGTGCTGGCCTTGAACTTAGAGGTCCACCTGAATTTTTTTGTTTTAAAGATTTGATACTCTATTAAGTGCAGTTTGCTGTGTCCACATGCTCCTGGGTGTGTGGCCTTCACTGGAGCAGGGCTGATCCATCACGGGCCACACCCTTAAAGAAAATCTCTCTCCCAGCAGCCATTGACTGTCAATGTCTCCTGAGCCCCTCCCACCTCCATCCTGGAATGGTGATTGGCTTTGATCTTGTGCTGGCAACCACAGCTGCTCTGAGTCTGTCCATCCTGTCACGTCCTGGAGACACTATTTCCCTGTGATCCTCTATGGCCTCTGACTCTCACAGCCTCCCACACATCTTCTTGGATGGTCCCTGAGTCTTGGGGCTGGGGGCGTGACTCCGCTGACCCTTATTCTGGGCACTGTGACTGGTTGTGACCTTCTGCATTAACTGTCAGCCACTGCACAAAGAACCTTCTGTGATGCGGTCTGAGAGCTGCATTAATCTCATTCTCCAGAAATTAAAACAATGAAAAATAAACAATAACAAGACAACCCAGCAGCTTACACGGAAGAATATTGGGGCCTGGTGACAGGGCCTCTGCAGAACTGCTTCCGTGGCCAAGGCCATTGTCTTGGCATCCCTGTGGTCCCATAAAAGCTAAGTGTATGTTTCTCCAAGGTCTGGATGAAGGTACAGACAGCACAAGGAAAAGAAAGAGGGTGGGATGCTGACTGGATGCCTTGTAAGGGGCAGCACGATATGTGGGTTTCAACAGCCGGGTTCAGGTGGCCCACAGGTGAAGCCCAAGGCAGAGCAGAGTGTGGCTTTTCAGAGAGAATTTCCTGTCTTCTCTCACACTCTTGGATGAGGCTGAAGAGAAAAACCAACCTGTTTCTTTATTAATGACCCTCTCTGCAGAGTTAGATTAAGCACTGATTAAAGGCAAGATGTAAGTACCCTCTCAGTCACTTCTCTGGTTTCAGGGCTTCCTTCTCCACTCTTTAAAATCACTTTGGCTCTCTTCCCACTTGCTGTCCTTCTTGCGCTCCACCCAGCTTCCCAGATGCCCCTCCCCGAGCTCTAGCCCACTGCCAAGAGCGAGAATCTGTGGAGCCATACCGTGCCCTGAGACGCCTTTCAGAGAAAGACAGGTAAGACACCGGCTGGAGCTACCCTGATCCTCTGTCTTTTCCTAGATGGGGCTTGGCATTAGACAGCTTTGCTTGTTTGTGTCAGGCTGGAGATCAAGTCCTTTTGTAACCATATCCCACTGAAATCAGAGGTGGGGACCAGGTAGGAGATGCATGGCCAGGTGCTTCTCAGAGAGTTCGGGAGAAGGTGATAGGAGAGGCTGGCTGTCCTGCTCGGATGGATGCTCACCACCCTGGGGGCTTGATGTCAGCACCTGGGGTTCTCTAGACAAGGTTTGCATAAATCACGTCTCAAATTTAAGAGACTGGCACAAATCTCCCAAATATTTTCTGGGTCCCCCTATGGACTCTTAACCAGAGATTATTGAGCAGTGTCTTTGTTGAGGAGCTAATCTTGTGGTTGGTGTTCTCCAGGGGTCTTTGTGTGAGCATCTGCTCATGCTCACTTGCTTTCTGGTTCTCCTATGGAATCCATTAATGGAGAGATGACATCCTTCTTGTTGTAATCCACATAAATAAACATGGCTTAGGAGCTTGGTCGGCTCCATCACCCAACATGGACAAGGAGGCACCATGGAACATATTCATGGTTCACCTACCACCTTGGTGAGGGTGACCTGGTGGGGACAGTGGGATGCCTGTGACAAGCATGTGAACAGGAAGGTCCTGGGAAGTATGTCACACACAGCGCACAGCTCTGCTGTGGCTTTCCTCTCCTGATTGCCTCCTCCTGCCTTCCTTGGGGATGAACAGCAAGGTGGAATTTCAGGGCAGCCAGGAGCTGATTGGGCTTGAGGTTCATCTAGTACCCATAGGCAAGGCTCTTGATCTCTCGAAGCCCTGATGCCTCAAGCTGTCAAATTGCCATCTTCTAACACTGCCTACCTTGTAGATTATCAGAAAGAATCCGTGGAGAGCTTATTTTGTAGCTCTTATTAACTCATGCATGTCAGTGTGACCTTTGCTATTCTCGTTATATGGACAGGATCCCCCCTGAAATGTCCTTGGTGGGCAGTTGCAAACCTTTCGTGATTTCTTAGATTTCTCCCACTGGTTGGGGTAAAGTGAGGGTCTGACCAGACAGTTGCCTAGAGAGATGATGAAAGCAATCTTCTAGCTGGGAGCTCTTCTCTCAGATGGCAGCAAGGACATTTACCTCATGAGATTGCTTCGAGAATGAAGCGAGATAATGCGAATTCCACACCCACAGTTTTACCTGGAACAGAGCAAGCCCTGTTAAATGGTAGCTATGGCTGCTAAAGTGTTTGTAATATGGGGCTCGGTGAGAAGATGACCACGTGTGATTGCAGGCAAGTGACAATGACAGCCTCGCAAAAGACGGGCATGAAAAGGAGACCGTAGAGAAGTATGCCAACACATTAACCCTGCCTGTGTTTGGTGGCTGTGGCTTGCGGGGGACCATTTCCCTTTTGTGTTTCCTAAATGTGATTGAATGAATGGTTTTTACGAGCTACAGCAGGAAACAGGTGGCTGGCACATTGAAACTGGGCATTTGGAGAAGGATTTATTAAGGGGACTTTGTAAAAAGGTGCAGGCAGGTATCAGTCATGGAAATGCCCCATGGTGTATTTCTTTGTCTGGTGAAGGCGGGCGACTATAACACCCAGTATCAGAAGGGGTAAGAGAAGGCAGGCAGGACTGCCTTCCAGCGTGGCTGATGGCCAGAATCAGGAAGAAGTGAGGAGGATATTCCTGACCTTCACCTGCTGGTCACTGTCTAGATACAACTAGAGTACAAGCGACCCCAACCAGGAGTCAAATACGGATCACCTCAGGGCACTGAGCAGGAATGAAAGGATGGAGGTGGCCAACATAGTGTGTCCTGTGACTTTGCTATAACTGGAGCCCAAAGTCCTTGTGCAGGCACCAGCACCTTCGTACCTTGACTCCTACTCTCCAGGACACTGTCCTCTCTCCAAACGACTTCTGGCTCTTCAGAGCCCACCTTCATCCCCATGGGCAACCTTAGCATTACCAGGGTTTGTTTGCGCCTGGCCGGTGATGTTTGAACTTCCAGGTTCTTCATTTATCAAAACTTGAGTAGCAGCTACTGAATTGTCTGTTGGAAAGATGAGGATGGAATTTGCTGACGGTTACGTCTCCACCTTCTCTGGTCCTTCCTGTTTTCTCACTTGTATTTTGCTGCCTATTTGTTAATGTTTTTATTAGTGTGCACTGACTGCACAGCGCAGTGGGTATCACTATTTTCATACATGCACACAATACCCTTGATCCTATACAGCTGTCTCTCCTACCCTCCACACATCCCTTTCCTCAGTAGTCACCCTTTTATGACTTGGTCCCCAGCCCAGATCCCACATATAAGGGGGGGGGGGGAATGGAGTGTTTGTCTGAGTCTGGCTTATCTCGATGAACATGGTAATCTCTGTGCAATCTGTCTTGCTGCAGGCAGTGTATTTTCCTTTTCATTTATTGTTGAACAACACACATGTATTTCATTGAAAGATATGCTTATTCATTGCTGAACTTTGAGGTAGAGTCCCAAGCTGTATATTGTGAATGATGCCCCAGGGACTGTGGATGTGCAGATGTCTCTGTTGGGTGCTGTCTTTGGGTCATGAGGATGTAAATTTAGCAGTGCTCTATCTGGTCCACACAGTAGTTCTATTTTTTTTGGATGCTCTGCATAGATCTCCACAGTGATTTAACTACTTTCCATTCCCACCGGCAGTGTGAGGTAAGCTCTCTATCCATTATCTATCTATCTATCTATCTATCTATCTATCTATCTATCTCTGTCTGTCTATCTATCTATCATCTGTTGTACTGGGGATTAAACTCAGGGCCTCACACTTGGTAGGCATACACTCCACCAATGAGGGGTAGCTCTAGCCTTAGATGGAATCTCAATGTGTCTTTGATTGACGTTTCCCTGGTGGTTAAAGACAGTGAACACCTTTCTTTAGCCACTTGCCCCCCCTCTTTTGAGAGCCATATGTAAAGCCCTACACTTTACTCACTTGTTGGTTGGCTTATCTCTTCACTTGGTGTACTTCTACAATGCTGGGCGTTAACCCTATGTTGGATAAATGGCCAGGAAAGATTTTCTCCCATACTGTAGCTCTCTGTTCACTGTTTAGTTTTCCACTGTTATAAGATGTAATTCCAGTTTTCACTTTTTGATAGTATTTTCTGAGATACTGGAGTCCTTTTCAGAAGGGCCCTCATATCTCCCTCAGTCCTTTGTTGTGTGTAGCTATAATATGGCATGGGGAAGCTCTCATCTGGTCATGCGTAAATGCCTCCTATACATGTATGTCCATATCTTTTCCAGGACTTGGGAGGGTGTTTTTTTGTTTTTGTTTTTGTTTTTGTTTTTTAGACACCATTTCCCTAGATACTTTTCTGTGTCTTTAACACAAAAATATGTAAAACTTGTCTTTGATTTTTGAGACCGAATGTCACATAACCCAGGCTAGCCTCAAACTCAACTATGTAGCCAAGGATGAACTTGAACTTCAGATCTTCTTGCCTCCACCCTCTAGAGTTCTTGTATATTCTGTTCATAATTTCTTAGTGTTTTCTTTATTACTGTCTCGTTGCTCTAACTCATCACTTGTGTTCATGTCCTGGGACACTCTTCTGCTTGAGCTGGTCCCTAGAGGGGGCAGGGCTTTCTACTCAAATATTTTACTGGCTCAATGAGTATTTCATACCCAAGACTTGCTTTTGCTTTTTTTTTTAAATATCTATCTTTTTATTGAATTTCTCATTTATATTTTGTCTTTCTTAACTTGTCCCACTATCTTTCTGTATTGTTTTGCAATACATTGACCTTTAAAGAACTAGTTGCTTTGAATTCTTCATACAGCATCTCATCCATTGCAATGTCTCTTGGGTCAGTTGCTAGTGAACCGCTAACCCCTGGAACAACCCTGCAACCTTGCTTCGTTTTACTTATTATAGTCAAATGTTGGGATTAATTGCTGTGTTGGAAGAGACATATTTTCTACTTTAAAATTTTTTAATTTTTAGAAATGTTTTGTTTTATATGTATGGTGTTTTGCCTGCATGTATGTCTGTGTGCCACATGCATGAAGTGCCATGGAGGCCGGAAGAGGGAGTTGGATCCCTTGGAACTAGATTTAAGGATAGTGATGAACTGCCATGTGGGTGCTGGGAATTGAACTCTGGAAGAGCAGTCAAGAGACCATAGCCACTGAGCCGTCTCTCCAGCCCCATATTTTCTACTTTCATGTGAGTCTTTTTAGAAACAGTCTTCTCTGGAAGATGTGACCGGAGGTTTGTGCTCTTGTGAAGTGTTGAAGAGGTTTCAAACTGTGTTTTGTAGTAGTTTCCTTGGTACTTTTTAATCAAAAATTTACCGCATCCCCCATCTCCCCCCACCCCCCCACCCCGCCCTCACCTATGTTGGACAGCACGGTGTGAAAATTAGTTAGAGGACAACTTACTAGAGTTGGTTCTTTCCTTCTACCACATGGTCTGGGGGAGTGGACCCAGACTGTCAGCCTTGGGGACAAGCATATTTACCCACTGAGCCATCTCTCCAACCCCCTTGTTACTTCTTTTGAGTAAATTAATACATTTTCAGTCAGTATCAGCTGGGCTAGATCCTGAGGGCACTTCTTTTTCTGTGGGTCTCACAGGAGCATGTTTTTACAGCATGACAAACAGATATACCATGGTCAGTGTGTTCCATTGCCTGTAATTCCAGTTCTGGTTTCAGTAGCAGTGTATTTTCCAAAGGACTATTGTCGTGCCCTGTGCTGTGGACAGACAGGCGCCAGGCCCCCGGTCTTTGTTCTTTTTGTCTGCTCTGCAGTTGCTGCAGGATTTAGTCTCCTGGCCATCAGACATATTTGGAGTCTGGTCATCAGTTTGGTGCTTTTATCTCCCCTATTCTTTTAGGGGAGGTGAATATTGATTGAAGGTGATTGTGTGACAAGATGCTTACTCTTGGGGCTGGAGAGATGGCTCATTGGTTGAGAGCATTTGTTGCTTTTCCAGAGGACCAGCTTACAATGTATATACACAGGACCTTTTAAAAAAATTATTTATTTTTATTTTGTGTACATTGGTGTTTTGCCTATATTTATGTCTATATGAGGGTGTCAGAGTTACAGACAGTTGTGAGCTGCCATGTGGGTGCTAGGAATTGAAGCCGGGTCCTCTAGAAGAGCGGCCAGTGCTCTTAACCTCTTGAGCCATCTCTCCAGCCCCACACAAGACCTTTTCTACAACATGAAAAGCATACAGAATACAAAGTGCCCCGGTCTATCCTTCCGGTCTGTATCGATTCTGTGCCCTAAGCTTCTACTGTGACCATATGGTAGCCTTTTCTGGTCTGCAGAACAGACATCCAAGCTTTGTCATTTCAGCATCCATTTCTGTAGAACTCCAGGACGCTATCCCTTGAGAGCCAACTGCAGAGAAGCCGAGTTCCATCCCTATCCTGAGAACTCTGTTTCCACCACGTCTCTGTCCCAAGGGTGCAGATGGAGGACAGGTACTACCCAGTGATCTTCCCAGACGAGCGGAATTTCCGCCCCTTTACTTCTGACTCCCTGGCTGCAATAGAGAAGCGAATCGCCATCCAGAAGGAGAAGAAGAAGTCCAAGGACAAGGCAGCTGCTGAGCCCCAGCCTCGGCCTCAGCTGGACCTAAAGGCCTCCAGGAAGTTGCCAAAGCTTTACGGTGACATTCCCCACGATCTGATAGCGAAGCCCCTGGAAGACCTGGACCCATTCTACAGAGACCATAAGGTACTTCCACACAGTCCTGGGGTGTCCCTGCCTGCACTCACAACTGTGTTACTGGTTCTTGGGGTGTGTGGGAGGCAGGCCTCACTTCTCCTCTGCTGTCACCCTGTCTTTGTAGCTCTGAGAAACAACGTGGGGTCTTATCTGCTGGTCTAATGCTTGTGCTGGGAGGGAGATGAGGCAGAAAGGTTCAAAGGTCAACACAGGAAACAGGCATGTCTGACAGAGCATGGCAGGCAGGGAAGGGAGGTCAGGCCACCACTCCAGACTGGCTCATGCCTCCAGACACTTCCTGTCTCTAAAGTGGGTACAAATGGCTGATCTCCCCACCCCAAGGCAAGGTGTGCTGTGGAATCACTCTACAGATTGTAAATTATATTGACGTCAACAATTAATAATAGCTCTGCAAAGGGATGCCCATTTCAGCCAGAGTGGCATCTCAAAAAACATTTGGTCAATAGGCTTTCTAGACTGTGGAGTGAGATTAACGACAGTCAAACTGATAATTGATTCAAAGTAGGCACCTTTGATGAAGGCTAAGTACATGTTAATCAAGCGGGCACATTTGAATTATATGCCAACCCCATGTGAAAATATGGAAGCCTCCATGGTTTATCTACTACATGTAATTCTGCCTTTTAACTTTATTACATTCATTTGTCGTGTGTGTGTGTGTGTGTGTGTGTGTGTGTGTCCATGTGCCATGGCATACGTGCAGAGGTCAGGGAACAAGATTTTGGGGTTGGTTCTCTCCTACCACATTTGTCCTGGGATCAACTTCAGGTTGTCAGGCTTGGCGAGTACCTTTGACCTGCTGAGCCATCTCACCATCCCTCTATCTAATTCTTCTTTTTCCAAATTAGTTTTTGTTTATGTGCATGGTGTTGTGTCTGTCTGTGTGTGTCTATGTACTATGTGTGTGCGGTGCCCACAGAGGCCAGAAAAGGGGGTGAAATCCCCTGGAGTTGGAGCCTGGGGGGATTTTTAGTGTAATGACTGTGGTGCCAAGAGCATCTTTTGCTGACAGCAAGGGAACCCTGATCTCTCAAAGAGTGGTTGCCTGGGTCCGTGCCCTTTAAGTGGAAACAGCAGAGCTGCCAGACCAAACATGGATGGGGAAGGACCACTTAGAGCAAACGTGGAGTACATGTGGGAGGGAGGGAGAGATAGAAAAAAGCACTCATTTCTCCTTTTCATTGTTCCCCAGAATCTCAGGTGCTTCTGGGGGCATGGTTGTCATGGAAGATTTGGTAGGGAGAATCTTCTCTCTGCCTTAGAGCTGGGTAGGAAGCCTACAGGACAAGCAATAGCTTTGTGAGGGGCTGACTCTGGGGGGGCAGGCTCTGGTTTTAGGGCCATCACTTCTTAGCCTGGGCTCAGCCTTTGAACTGGAAGGCAAGGCTTTTGTTTTGAGCCCAGCACACCCTTGATCTTATGTGGCATGTGTACTCAGCATTCATGTGAGAGCACAGTGCCTTAACGATGAGGAACCCCAAAGTTTATATGGTCAAACAGCCCAAACAGCCAGGACCCAATCTGAAGACTTAATTAGTTCTCCGCAACTTAGGCCCCGCTCCCTCCTGCGGAAGAAAGAAGTAGAGACGTGTCAGAAGCCGGTCGGAGGAGCTGGACCCTGTCCTAGTCGTTAAAGCCCTGGCAAGTGTTGTGAAAGGCACCATTAGCCGTAATATTTAAAGCAGGGAGAGGAAACAGTGATACAACTAAAGTGTACAGGAGCTCCCCCGTCATCAGGGGTGTCTGTCCTCAAAGAAGAGGTTGCTCTGCCCTGGAAAGGCGTTTACTCAAAGGAAGGCACAGGACCCTTCTAAGAAGTCTTGGCTCACAGGCTCCTAGCACCAAAGGAACCCCATGGCCCATTTCATGTGTTGTGTGGGGTAAGACAGGCACTCTGGCCATGCTTTCTCTTGCAGACAGATCGGTGTGTCCAGCAACTCACCGATGGGAGGGAGGTGGCTACAATGAGCTGGTATAGAGCCAGAGTAGAATTTCTCTTCCAGCTCTGGGCCTGCCCGTCTTATCTGAGAACAGGCTAGACCACAGGTCAAGTGGGATTTCCCCTAACACCAGAGGAGCAATGGGGTGGGAGACAGGAATGGCTCTCTCTCTGTAAGGCTTTTGTGACTGTTGGCCTCTGGACAGGTAGGAGAGCTGATCTACTGTTAAATAGAAAGGGGGGCTTGGGGCAGATTGTAGAAACTAGTGAGTGACAAGCTCTGTCCAGGGCTACTTTGTTCCCAGAGCCCAGAGACACATTAGGAAGAACTGGATATAGTATGTGTGCTGGTTAGTTGTTTGTCAACTTGATACAACCTAAGACCACCTGGGAAGAGGAAAAATTAGTTGAGAGAATGAATGTCCCCATCAGAATGGCCAATGGACAAGTCTGTGGGGGCATTTTCTTGATTAATGATGGATGCAGGAGGGCGCAGCTCCCTGGGTGGGTGGCCCTGGGGTGTGTAAGAAAACAAACTGGGCAAGCCATGGAGAACGAGCCAGTAAACACCGTTCCTTCATAGCTTCTGCTTCAGTTCCTGCTTCGTGTCATGATGGACTGGGATGTGTAAGCCAAGTAAACCCATTACTCCCGAGTTCCTTTTGGTAATGAGCTTTATCACAGCAACACAAAGGAAACTAAGATAGCCCACTGGGCTCTTTAGATGTGGGAACTCATCATTTGGCAGGTCCGTCCTGTGTCTAACATCTGTGGACCTACCCAGTAAGGGCCAGCTGAGCCCCAGTCACAGACAGAGGCAACACGGCCATGCCTAGGGCAGTACCCCTTCCTTCCTCAGGTAAGGGCCACAGATAGGTTTGCTGTGCTTGTGTCGGGGAGGAGAGAGTGAGGTCTTTGTATGTTAGTTACTCTTCTTGTGGTTGTCATCAGACACCTGACAGGAAGTCACTCAGTTGAGGAAAGGTTCTTTTGACTTCACCCTGTGGGGCTACAGTCTGTGAGGCCAAAGGTCATAGTGACTGGAGCCTGAGGTGGCTGGTCACATCTCATTCACAGTGAGGAAGCAGGGAGCCAAATGCTGCTGTTCAGCTCATTTTCTCTTTTTTACTCAGTCAGGATCCCAGGCCATGGATGGTGTCACCACATTTGGGATCCCAGTGCCACCCACACTTAGGATGGGTCTTCCCACCTTAATCAACACAGTGTAGAGAATCCTTCACAGAGATGTGCAGAAACTTACATAATTCCAGATACTGTCCACTCAGCAGTCAGCATCATACATGACACTACATCACGCTTGGTATCCTTTCCCCCTGGAAGATTCTACATTTATTTGTTCAATCAATCAATCAATCAATCAATCAATCAATCAATCAGTCAGTCAGTCAATTAATCAATCAATCAATTAATTTTAGTGAGTGTGTGTTGTATACAAGTGCATGTCTTAGCACATGTGCAAAGGTCAGGGGACAACTTGCCAGAATCGGTTCTTTCCCACCATCATATGGGTCCTCAGGATGGAACTGCGGCCTTCGGACTTGGTGGTAAGCACCTTCCCCTGTGGAGCTCTCTCACCAGCCCCGGGAATATCTTGAAGGTTAGGAACAGATCGGTAATTTCATTAGAACTGTTCAGACCTGCTTTGTAAAGGTACAGACTCTAAGTCTCTTTGTATCATAAGACAAACACAAAAACGTCTTTGAGAATGGTAGTAACTTAAGATGCCTACTATGTGTGGCTGTTGCAGCTCGGTGCCTACGTGGGCTCCTTCTAGTCCTGCTCCACACAAGCATATGTGAAGATCCATATCAGAGGTTTGCTTGCCCAGGTATGACCCCACACCCTGCTTTCTGTAGCTTCAGGACTGCGGTCCTCAGCATGTACTGTAATGTCACACACAGCCCACAGCACACTAGTGTTGAAGTCAAGATCATGTAATAGGAGCTGTTGGCCTCCAGAATCACAGGGTAGCTGGTCAATAATTCTACCACCAGAAGCTGCGGTTACTAGTCAGGTTTCAAGATGTGGTTCCCCAGAATTTTCTCCAGATGTGTTCTTGAAGAGTGTTGTTTTGTCAATGTGTTAATTTCTGTGTTGTGATTTCTTCGCAGACATTCATGGTGTTGAACAAGAAGAGGACAATATATCGTTTCAGTGCCAAGCGGGCCTTGTTCATTTTGGGGCCTTTCAATCCCGTCAGAAGTTTAGTGATTCGGATCTCTGTCCATTCATATCCTTTCCCTAGGTCCAGGCTTCGGGAAGCCCCAGGGGTCTGTGTGTGTACTGTTGTTATTAATCTGAATCAGGGTGTTGTAGCCCAAGCTGTCCTTGACATCCCTATGGAGCAGGGGGTGACCTCAAACTATATCTCTTTGACCTCCACCTACCAACTTCTGGGACTATTGGAATGCACCTCCACACAGTTTATGCAGTGCAGGGAACTGAACACAGGGCTTCTATCTGATAGATGAGCCTCGTCCCAGCTCCAATTTCAGTGGAAGCAAATAGTCCTTGTTCCCAAAGTGCTATTACAGTGGGTCTGGCGCTGTGTGGGGCGGTGTGTGTGAGCAGCTGTGGCCCAGGAGACAGACCCATAGGCTCTCGATTCCAAGTGACTGCAGAAACAGCAGGACAGATGGACACTGCAGAGCCAGGGAGGCATCAGAACGGCTTCCACAAGCAGTGGCATCTTAGAGATGCTATGTGCTATCTGCACACTGGCAGCCTGTGCACACTGAGCCGATAGATGGACTCTGATGGACCTGTACAGTGTCTGCAGCATCTCGGAGACTTTTTCTGGCGTCGAGGGTCCTATTTTCAGCTTTTCTCTAAAAACAAACCCCCATCCCACAGGCTGGGGAGATGGCTTAGCTAGCTGGTCAAGCGTTTGCTACATGAGTGTGAGGACCAGGGTTCAGATCCGCGGCACCCACATTAATGCTAGGCAGCCGTGACAGTCTGCCTGCAATCCCAGCTCTGGGATCCTCAGAGCAAGCCCTCTGGTTACATTAGCTGAATGGGTGACTTCTGGGTTCAATGGATAGACCTTGCCTCAGTGTATAAGGTGGGAGTGACTGAGGAAGACACCTGAAGACAACACAGATATGCACCATGGCACACATAGCGCCCCTGTCCACATTTGAACCGCACACATACGCACATGCATTTTACACACACACACACACACACACACACACACACATTCGTGCATGCTCATGCATACCAAACATTTGTGTACACGCAAACAGAAACCTCTTGCTAGGCTAAGCTTGCATTCCTCCCTGGCAAGACCGGTGTATCGAGAGGCCTCTGCCTCTTGTGGAGGATTGTGCTGGCTATCTCACCCCATCCCCCACCCTATAAAGCCCGAGGTGGCTCAGTTGATGTGACCTTCTAGACTCTTAAGATGTAGACCTTTTGGACTCAGATTTTGAGGACAGAGACATGGGGATTATTAAGCATTCTTGTGTGTGGAGGTAGCTGAGAGGCTAGGTCATTGTACCAGTGAGAGAGAAGGCCAGTGTGCACTAGCACACATAGACCTACTGCTGAGAATGGTAGTCAGTATTTAGGTTGGTCCCCTGGAAGCAGGGTCTGTGTAGGGGACTCCTGTTTAAGTGATTTAGTAGAGAACTCTCTGGAGAAGGAAGAAAGAACGCAGGCTGGAAAAGAGGAAGGGCTGAGAAGGCTGATGGTGTACTCAGGGCAGAGCACTGAGCAGGCTGGGGGGGTGTACTCAGGGCAGAGCACTGAGCAGATTCGGGGGGGGTACTCAGGGCAGAGCACTGAGCAGACTCAGGAGGTACTCAGGGCAGAGCACTGAGCAGGCTGGGGGGGTACTCAGGGCAGAGCACTGAGCAGACTCGGGGGTTACTCAGGGCAGAGCACTGAGCAGGCTGGGGGTACTCAGGACAGAGCACTGAGCAGGCTGGGGGTACTCAGGGCAGAGTACCTTTTTAGCATGCAGGATGTTCTGGGACTTGTCCTCCTGCACTGCCAGGGGACGGTATGAGCATGTGTCAAGCAAGGCTGCAGTCCCAGCTAAGCCTGACTCTGTGGGGAGTTTCTAGAACACAAGACACCAGGTTTCATGTAGCCCAGGCTGGCCTTGGACTCTCTGTGGCCCAAGGATGATGTTGAGGTACAGATGCCTCTCTGTTCTCCCTGGCGCCTGTGCCTGGTTCGTGCAGGGCTTGGGGATTGAGGCCAGGGCTTTGTGCATGCTGGGTAAACTCTACCAACTGAGCCACCTACACCTCCGACTCAAGGACAGATTTTTTTTTGTTTTATTTTTTTATTTTTTTAAGTTTTTTAAAATCTCTATCAGCCAGATGTGTGGGAGTGTAGTTCTTCAGATGAGGGGCTGCTGTTTAGCAGGGAGCCTCCTCCAGAGGAGGGGAGAAGCCGGAATTGTTTGGCGCCAACTCTTGCATGCAAGCAGCTCAGAGGTCCCCATCACAATGGCTGTCCCCATCCCCATCTGCTCTCGGGGTTGTCGGGTCCCACAGGGTGTGCACCTTAACCAGCCCTGCCACGCTCTTCAGCATGCTCATCATCTGTACAGTGCTCATCAACTGTATGTTCATGGCTAATTCTGGGGACGGAAGTTTACTCATGGAAATTTCCGAGTGAGTACTGTCCCTGCATCCACGTGCTCTAAAGTTTTTCTTCTTTAGAAGCCTGGCTAAGGGGCTGGGGATGTGGCCCGGTTGGTAGAGTGCTTGCCTCAAGTCCACGAAGCCCTGGGTTCCGTCCCCGGGACTAAATAAGCCACTGCTTTTGAAGAAGAGCCGGGTTCAGACCCCAGCACCCGCATTGGATAGATCACAACTGCTCTAGGGGATCTGACGCCCTCTTCTGGCCTCTGAATGCACCTACATTCATGTGCGCATGCCCACACATATACATTCCCACATAAATAGAGTAAAAATAAACCTTTTTTTTTTTTTTCTTTCCGAGACAGGGTTTCTCTGTGGCTTTGGAGGCTGTCCTGGAACTAGCTCTTGTAGACCAGGCTGGCCTTGAACTCACAGAGATCCGCCTGTCTCTGCCTCTCAAGTGCTGGGATTAAAGGTGTGCCCAGCATCATTTTTTATCTTTTACTTTCAACTCTTATTTTTCCTGTATTTAGAGTATTTATTTTATTTTTACTTATGTATTTTATGTGTATGTGTGTTTTGCTTGTATGTATGTCTGTGTACCACATGGAGGCCAGAAGAGGGCATTGGATCCCTCTTACAGATTGCCGTCAGCCTCCATGTAGGTTCTGGGAACCGAACTCTGCTCCTCTGGAAGAGCAAACAGTGCTCTTAACCTCTGAGCATCTCTCCAGCCCCTTTGACTCTCCTGTTTCTACCCCATCCGGCTGGTGCTGGGACTACAGGCATGCACCAGCAAGCCTGGTTTATGTGGTACCATGGGTGGGGTGTGGGTGGGTGGGAGTCAAACCCAGGCTTCATACACGCTAGGCGAACACCCACCTGCTGAGCGGCATCCTCAGTGTGGTTCTTTTCTTTTCTCATCCCTTCTTTTTACGAATGATTTGTTTTGTAGGTACATCTTTACTGGGATTTATATTTTAGAAGCCGTGATTAAAATATTGGCAAGAGGCTTCATCCTGGATGAGTTTTCTTTCCTCCGAGACCCGTGGAACTGGCTGGATTTCATTGTCATTGGAACAGCGTAAGAGTGCTGAAAGATTTTGTCGGGAGACTCTCAGGGTGGGAAAGAAGGCTCCCTGTGGGCCTCTGTGTAGATTCACAGGATTGGGTGAGGTGACCCAAGGTTGCCTGAGTCCCTCAGTGGGGCACTGGTTGATTCTGAACAACACCAGGAAGCTACTGGGCCAGGGGCCTCCAGGCACACACCCATCGCTCATGTTGTCACTCACTGACCAACAGTGACCTCTTGATAGCCAGCCTCTCTAAGTACAGGGTTGTAGAAACAAAACACAAAACAACAGAAAGGTGTGGCCCTCACCACCACAATGCTCACAGTTCAGAGGAAGACAGGATTAATGATGATTACAATACGGTGGAAGGTTACCAGGACAGGGCTGCACACGCGTGGGTGTCAGAGCACCGAGGGAGGACCAAGGACTCTCTGGCAAGGATCTTTGGCTACTGTGAGACCACAAAGACTTTCTTCAGCAAGTTTTCTAGCTTGGGCTTCTAAGTTTAATTTTGAATTAATTGCTGCATATGGCATGATATGATTTCCTACTTGGTGCTTTTGTGTTACAGTCCATGGCCCAGTGTGTGTGAATGTGGTGTGTATGTGGTGTATATGTGTGTGTGTGTGTGTGTGGTCTGTGCTGTGTGTGTGTGGTGTATATGTTTGTGGTGTGTATGTGTGTGGTGAGTGTGTGTAGTGTATGTGTGTGGTGTGAGTGAGTGTGTGTGGTGTGTGTGTGGTTTGTGTGAATGTGTGGTGTGTGTGTGTGTGTGGTGTGTGTGAATATGTGTGGTGTGTGTGTGTGAATGTGTGTGGTGTGTGTGTGTGTGGTGTGTGTGGTGTGTGTGCGTGCATGTGTGTGTGTGTGGTGTGTGTGTGTGTATGTGGTGTGTGTGGTGTGTGTGTGTGTGTGGTGTGTGTGTGGTGTGTGTGTGTGTGTGTGTGTGTGTGTGTGTGTGTGTGGTGTGTGTGTGTGTGTGTGTGTGTGTGTGTGGTGTGTGTGTGTGGTGTGTGTGTGTGTGTGGTGTGTGGTGTGTGAATGTGTGTGTGTGTGTGTGTGTGTGTGTGTGTGTGTGTGTGTTTAGGGGACAATGGCAAGACTCTGGATTGGTCAGATGGGACAGTCACAAAAGATCTTAAAAACTAAGCCAAGGGTTTCATTCAGTCATCATGCTGAGGGTAAGAGGAAGGAAACTGTGAAGGGTTTTAAGCAAGCGAATGAGATTTTTTGTTTGTTTGGTTTGGTTTTTGAGACATGTTTTGCATGCACACACATGTATGTAGAAGCCAGAGATTGATGTCAGGAACCATGCTCTCCTGTCTTATTCATTCAGTAAGAGTCTCTCAATCAAACCCAGAGTTCACGGGTGTGGTTAGTCTTCTGAGGCTGGAATTTAGGTGGGCTACCATGCCCACTGTCCTACAGTTTCTATGGCTGTGAGGAGACACCAGGGCCATGGCAACTCTTACAAAGGAAAACATTTAATTGAGGTGGTGGCTTACAGTTCAGAGGTTCAGTCCATTATCGTCACGGCAGGAAACATGGCGGCGTGCAGGCTGACATGGCTCTGGAGAGGTAGTTGAGTGTTCTGCATCCAGATCTGAAGGCAGCAGGAAGAGACTGAGTCACACTTCCTCCAACAACGCCACACCTGATCCATCAAGGCTGCGCCCCCTAACAGTGCCACTTCCTATGCGTCTGTGGGGGTCATTTTCTTTCAATCACCACATCCACCCAACGGAGATCCAAACCCTGGTCCTCATGCTTGCAGGAAAAGCATTGTAACTACTGAGTCACCTCCCCAGAACTCCCACCCCACCCAACTTTTTGTGCTACAGAATGTACATGGAGGTCAGAGGGCAACTTCTGGGGCCTGTCTTGTTACTGCTGCACTGCATATTCCAGGCTAGCAGACCTGTGAGCTTCTCAGTGATCCTCCTGCCTCTGCCTCTTACATGGCCATAGGACTGCAGGGATTACAGATGTGCAATGCTGCGTCTGGCTTCTTACGTGGGTTCTGGACATTGAACTCAGGTTTTCAAGTTTGCATGTCCAGTGCCTTTACCCCCTGGGCCACACCACAACCTCATTTTGAATCAGTTGTGGATGATTCAAGGTGAGTGTAGAAATTGTTCCTGGAAATAAACACTGTTTTGATACTCAAATGATAGAGTCAATAAAATAAAAAATCAAGCCAGCGTGACAATAGTACACTACCTGTTACATAGTACCAGGCAGTGTGGCTAGCGTTGCCTATATTTTCCCTGTTTCTGTCACAGAGTCATTAGAGGCAGCTGCTATTCATCTGAGTTTTATGTTTGAAGATCACTGTTTATGTGCTCCCGGCCTTTGTCGGTGTGACTCGGTGATTAAGAGCGTGGGTTCCAGGGCAGGGGAGATGGCTCAGTGGGGAAAGTGCCTGCTGTGCCTGCTGTGCAAGTAAAAGACTGATTCCAGGCCCCCACAAGAAAGCAGTTGTTTGTGGCAGCATGTGTGTGCAACACCAGCTCTGTGAGACTGATTTTCCCAGAGTCACACATTCTCCCAGAGAATGATCCCCGGGGCATGCCCATCAGCTAGTCCAGCCTGACTGGTAAGACCTGGGCTCAGTGAGAGGCCCTGTTTCAAAAATTCAGGTGGACAGAGATTGAAGAAGACACCGCCACCAATCTCTGGCCTTCCTGGAATGTATGACCCAGCAGTGGTACCCAGCAACCTGGGCTCTCCCTGTCTTCTGTCTCCTAGGGTCGCAACGTGTTTCCCAGGTACCAAAGTCAATCTTTCAGCTCTTCGTACCTTCCGAGTGTTCAGAGCTCTGAAAGCAATTTCTGTGGTCTCAGGTAAGACACTTCCAGTACTGACTCTTAGCTAAAATGTTCTCTGACATTAAGACATTTCCAAATGGGGGTCTGGAGAGATGGGTCCGCACTTGGGAGCCCTTGCTGCTTTTCCACTGGGTGGGTTCACAGCCACCTCTCTGGTTTTGCTGTTATGAAGGACACCACACCAACAGACGTCTCTGCTGCATGTTGACTTTGGGTAATCATACACCTAGGAGTGATATAGCAAGGTTGCATGGTGGTCCTCCGTTTAGGTTTTGAGGGTCCTCTGTGTTGATTTTCATAGTGTCTGCATTAAATTGATATTCCCACCAGCAATGGACAAGGATCTCTTCTTCTTCCACACGTTCTCATCAGCCCCTCTCTTCATTCCTCCCCGTCCTCCTCCCTCCCTTTCTCCCTCCCTTCCTTCTCCCCTCCCAGTTCTTCTTTTCCACCACCCAGTCTCTCCCTCCAGATTTCCTTCTCTTCACCCTAGCTGGGCTGGGCAGTGGTGGCGCACGCCTTTAATCCCAACACTTGAGAGGCAGAGACAGAAGGATCTCTTGAGTTCCAGGACAGCCGGGGCTACACAGAGAAACCCTGTCTCCAAAAACCAAAAACCAAAACACTCAGTGTCCTCAGCCATGGGGAATGCAAGTAGAACGCTCCCTGAGAGAAAAATACTATCTTCAGGGGATATGAGTGTGTCAGGACACTGAGTGTTTTTTCCATACACAGATCAGCCATTTGATTTTGAAGCAGCAGGAGCCAGTCACAACCAACACAATCCAGCATGTGTTACTGCTTTGAAGTGGGAATTATAGGCACTGTGATTTCTTCTTAATTCCCTGGACTATTAGCAAGATCGGAATCAGACACAGCCAGTCTCTGAATGCGCTTCTCACAGTGACCTGCTAAGAAAAAGTGATTTTTTTTTTAAAAAAAAAAAACATTTGTTTTGAGAAAAGGGACTTGATAACATGAAAATTTTGTATTTCTTCTTCTGTTTAAAACTGTCATCAAATCATTCTATTACAGCGCTATTTTTAAAGTATGATTTGAAAAATGAAAATACACTTAATTTAAAATCTCTTGTTTAGTTCATTTGCCCACTTAGTCACTGGACGGTTTTATCAGTGCTTAATTTTTTGAGTTCTTTGTAGCTTCTCCATGCTACTCTTCTGCAGCTGTACAGCTGGCAGAGGTCTGTTCCCATTCTGTAAGCTGCCTCGAAACTTGGCTGGTTGTTCCTTTGCTGCTGTTCCTGGAACAGAGCCTTCAGCATCTTTTCCTGAGTGCCATTGCCTACGCTTGTATCAGGAATTATTTCCCGAATTTTTCTCTAGCAGGTTTAGAGATTTGGGTCTTGCAAATAAGGTCTCTAATCCGAAGCTGTTTAGCCCCAAATAAACACACTGACACATATATTAATTAGAAACTGTTTGGCTGATGGCTCAGGCTTCCTACTGGCTAGCTCTTTCTTAATTTTCAACCCATAACTATTAATCTATGTATTTCTACATGGCCTTATCTTACCAGAGAATGTCCGGAGTGTCCTATCTTCTCGGTAGCTACATGGCGTCTCCCTCAAGGCTTCTCTCTGTGTCCTCTCCCAAGCCTTTTCCTTGTCTGGTAGCCCCGCCTATGCTTCCTGCCTGGCTACTGGCCAATCAGTGTTTTATTCATGAGCCAACAAGGGAAACATAGATACAGAAGGACGTCCCCCATAGATACAGAAGGACATCCCCCATCGAGTACAAATCCAGTTTTGTTCTGTGAGTGGACCGCCAGCTTCCCCAGCAACATTTATTGAAAAGGCAGACATTCCTTTTCTGATGTTTGTCTTCAACATCTTTGTCAAAAATCGGGTGGCTGTACCTGTGTGGCTGTGTTTCCAGGTCCCGAATTCTTTCTGGTTGGTGTCAGTGCCTCCTCTGGCTGCCTTCGTTACTGTGGCTCTGTCATGCAATTTGAGATCAAGTATGGCGATGCTGACAGTGTGTCTCTTACCACACAGCCTCCCAGACCTCCATTCATCCCTCCTTGACCCTTGCCTATGTCTGGTCAGGGGCTGAAGGTTGTTTCTCCCCAACTGTCTCATCCCCTCAGGTCTGAAGGTTATTGTTGGGGCCCTGCTGCGCTCTGTGAAGAAGCTGGTAGATGTCATGGTTCTCACTCTCTTTTGCCTCAGCATCTTTGCCCTGGTTGGTCAGCAGCTCTTCATGGGAACTCTGAACCGGAGATGTATTAAGGACAACTGTGGCCCCAACTCTACATCCAACAGTGAGTTCCCTTTGGTTTGTGCCTGGTTGACTTGCTCCCCATTTGTACCGTCTGATTACACTATCCTTAGGAGCAAAGGGAGACTATCCACCCCGGACTTCACACACACACACACACACACACACACACACACACACTTTGTGGAGAATTCCTTCATTCTCTGAGTTTCTCTGGGGAAGGGAAATCTCAGGTCTACAAGAGCAGTGACTGCTCCCTTTGACGTAAGAGCTCAGTCCTTTGACTCAGCATGGTTTTCAGAGGGAGTTCAGAACTCCTGGGTTTGGCCAAAGGGAACAAGACCCCTCCCCACTTCAAGTATTATTATTATTATTATTATTGCAATGTGGATGCTTTTTCGGTGCCTACCTTCTCTGCCCCGAGGTCAGGTCAGACACACTCCTCTTTGATGATCCTGAACTTCATGTAGTTGGGTTCTCTTCACATGGTCATGGCCGAGTCACGTCTGGCTTTTCCGTGGGGCTGGCCATCTGGTCCACGGGGGGAGGGGGGGTGATGAATGTTCCGTGTGGTCACGTGGTGATGGCGATGGCCCATCCTCTTGTTCTCCTTCCTTCCTCCTTTCCTCTCCACCCCCTCACTTTCTAAGGCTCCATTCCCCTCTCAATGCCTTGTCCATCACTTCAGAGGATTAAAATTAGCTGTTTGAAAAAGAGTCTGACAAATTTGCTATTCTTTTTTATGTCGGTCTTTTTTTCTCTTTTAATCGGAACCTATGACTTTCTTCTCTTAGAGGATTGCTTTGTAAAGGAGAAAAATAGTGACGACTTCATCATGTGTGGCACCTGGTTCGGTAACAGGTAAGAGGTCTAGGCTATGTTCCTCCCGTGTCGGCCACCCCAAGACCTTTTGGAATATGTGCAAATAGTCTTCATGTAACGACTAGTGCAGTGGTGGGAGCTCCCAGGGATGAGTTTCCTATGGCTAAGCAGGGATTTATATTATTATTTATTTATATTATATTTATTTATATTATATTAATTAATTTATATTATTATTATATTATTATTTATATTATTTTCTGTTTGTTTGTTTGTTTGTTTTGTTTGTTGAGACAGGGTTTCTCTGTGGCTTTGGAGCCTGTCCTGGAAGTAGCTCTTGTAGACCAAGCTGGCCTTGAACTCACAGACATCCACCTGCCTCTGCCTCCCAAGTGCTGGGATTAAAGGTGTGCGCCACCAATGCCCAGCTATTTTATTTTATTTTGACTTACTTTTTAAAAAATTTTATGTGCATTGGTGTTTTACCTGCATATATGTCTGTGTGAGGGAGCCAGATCCCCTGGCACTGGAGTTGCAGACAGTCATTAGCTGCCATGTGGGTGCTGAGAATTGAACCTGGGTGCTCTGGAAGAGCAGCCAGTGCTCTTAACCGCTGAGCCGTCTCTCCAGCTCTGGGTTATTTATTTGTTTACTTTAGTTTTAAATTAGTAAACTTTAAATTAACTTCTATGTGTGTGTGCATGTTTTGCATGCATGTATGTCTGTGTATCATGTACATGCAGTGTCTGCAGAGGCCAAAAGAGGGGTTCGGATTCCCTGGGCCTGGAGTTATAGGTGGCTGTGTGCTGACATGAGGTGCCGGACATAGAAGCTTGTCTCTCTGGAAGAGCAGCCGGTGCTCTTAACTCCTGTCCAGGCTCCTAACTTTTGCTTTTCATGACAAAGTCTCATTATATGCCACTCAAACTTAGGATCCTCCTGCCTCAGCCTCCCAAATAGCTGGGACTATGGGCACGTGCTGCCTTGCCTGGCTTACACAAGCTTAGACTTGTGTTATTCAAATAGAAATTATTTCTAGCTGGGCAGTGGTGGCGCACGCCTTTAACTCCCGAACTTGAGAGGCAGAGGCAGAGGCAGAGGCAGGCGGATCTTTGAGTTTGAAACCAGCCTGGTCTATAGAGCGAGTTCCAGGACATCCAGCAATACACAGAGAAACCCTGTCTTGAAAAACAAAACCAAACAAAAACCCCCTAAAACAACAACAAATTATTTGCAAGTGTTGCTAGCAGATTTCTCCCTAGTTATGTGGAATTGGTAGCTCACAGGAAATATATAGAAAATTCAACGATACTTCAAATTTATGGAATGGATCTGTGAGTATTGCAAAGGTAACTGAGAAGTTAAATAAGTGATAACTGTAAGACACAAAAGGAAACACCTCCTGTTTGTTCATAGAATAAATCATATTTATTCATAAGAAAGCAGGTGATACCTTCTCACAAGAAAGCTGCTTGAGAGTGGTTGAGACACGCTCCGGCGGGCTTATTGTAAAGGTGTGTGTGGACGAATGAACAATTAAGCATGTGTGTTTCTCTCCCTTTAGAACCTGGAAGCTTCTAAAGCTGATTGTTAACTGGCACCCATGGTTAAGTGGGACCAGGGGACAGACAGAAGGACTTAATGACCATTTTGTATACTTTTTTTTTAAGCTGCAAGATTTTTATTTTAAATTATGTAAATTATCGTTGTCCCAAAGTTCATTCCTTCTCTGTTCTTTTCTCCAATTTCATTTTTGTTCTTCAGTTTACCTTTTTATCCTTTGACAGTTTGAATCATACGTGTGTATAGTGAATTTCAGTTCTTTTCTCCATTGCCCTCCTTATCCCCACTCCTTCCCCTGCTGAAACCTGTCTTGTCTCCAGTATGTCCTCCTACATTTGTGATGTATGTGTGCACTCATGTGTGTGCACTCGTGTGTGAGTGTGTGTGCACATGTATGTGTGCAGGCCACCCAGTTGAATTAGGGTTGCTTGCACACACACAGGTGAGAGATTATTTATTGCTGACAGCTTACCAGTGGTGACACTACTGAGGAAAGGCATGCACTACCTTCTCCAGCCACCACTAACTGTCAAAGTCTCTCATGGAGAGGGTGGGGCCTCTTGAGCTCCTCCTGTTTCCATGGTGGAGGTTGACAGGTTCCACCCTGTACTGGTACCCACAGCCCCCATGATTTGGGCTTTTGTATCAATGGTGTGCCTTGTATCTGCACTTAATCTTTCAAGGAAAACCTGGCTAATAGGGTTTCTTCATCGATCCATTGGAAGGGTCAACGGGAGGCTTCAGGGGACACCAGGGAAACTCAGCATGTGGGGGAGGGGTGGGGTGGCCACCCTTTCTCTACGTTTTCTTGAGAGAAGCCCAAGGCCCTCTGAAGCAGGAAAGATGGGCTGGGGGAAATATAACCTGTTCTCAATTCCTTTGTTTCCAACGTCCAGCCGCTGTCCCGAAGGCTCTACATGCAATAAAACCTCGTTCAACCCAGACTATAACTACACGAACTTTGACAACTTTGGCTGGTCTTTTCTTGCCATGTTCCGGGTTATGACTCAGGACTCCTGGGAGAAGCTTTATCGACAGGTTCCTGTTTATTCTCTCTTTCTCCCTCACCTCACCATCCTGACCTCTTCCCTGCATTACCAACCCACTTATCTCGTATTTAACACCTGCCCTCCAGCTCCCATCTGTTCCTTATCTAGCATGGCAGAACAGCTGACTTCTGTTCCAGAGACTGTTATAAACTCCAAGACAAGCTGGACATTGGTGGCGCACACCTTTGATCCCAGCACTTGGGAGACAGAGGCAGGCAGATCTCTGTGAGTTCGAGGCCAGATCAGTCTACAAAGCTACACAGAGAAACCCTGTCTTGAAAAATAAAACAAACAAACAAACAAACAAACAACACCCCCCAACCCCAAACCCAAAAAACCTCCAAGACAATGGAACAGGGTGTTTGAAAGAAGAGAACAAACAGATCTGTTTCTACCCCTGCCTATGCTTCTGCCCTTAGCAATACTCTCTCTATGTGGACAGCCTGAACTCACCATGGAGGCTGGAAGGGGTGTTCAACCTTTGGCTTCTCCGAGTCACAATGGACGGAGAGGAATTATCAGGGGCCACACCGTGTTTGCGTGTGGCAAGACCACAAGTTATTTCTTTTGCATGGTGTTGCAACAGCACTTTGCCATCCACAAATTTCTCACTTAAGATACTGTAAAATAGTTCATATTTTAGTAAGTTCGCCATTTGTCTGTTAGGCTGCACTCAGCACTGTCCCGGGCCACTGGCTGGACACTCCTGCTGGAGGCCTGAGTATCTGAGGCCGTGTTAGACTGCAGGACTATGGGAGATCCAATAGATAAGAGCTGTGTTCTGGCCCACACAGATCCTCCGGACTTCTGGAATCTACTTTGTCTTCTTCTTCGTGGTGGTCATCTTCCTGGGCTCTTTCTACCTGCTCAACTTAACCCTGGCTGTCGTTACCATGGCGTATGAAGAACAGAACAGGAATGTAGCCGCAGAGACAGAGGCCAAGGAAAAGATGTTTCGGGAAGCACAGCAGCTCTTAAGGGAGGAGAAAGAGGTGGGGCTTAGACAGCAGAACTGCTTCAGGGGCCTCAGGGGACCCAGAGGCAGGCGATGGAGGCTGAAGGCTGCCTCTTTCGGGGAGGTCAGTCTTTGGTTTCCCGTGTTTTACTGAGAATTTGAGCCCTTGTAGGTTGGCTCTGTTGCTGTTAGCAATCTGGTCTGCGCACAGTATTCTTTTTTGTTGTTGTTCTTGAGTTATGCATTTCCCCCCACCCCCTTCCCTCTTCCCTTCTCCCCTCCCACCCTCCTCACTGCCCCCATGCTCCCAATTTACTCAGGAGCTCTTGTCTTTTTCCCCTTCGTAGGAGCATCCATGTGTGTCTCTCTTAGGGTCCTCTTTGTTACCTAGGCTCTCTGGGGTTGTGGACACAGGATTCTTGAGAATGTGGTTTCAATGCTTTTTGAATCCCAGAAGCCTGTACCATCTTGAACTTGCACTAAATTACCAGCTACAGAATGTAACTTATTTATGTGTAAATTCAGGCTCTGTTGTAAACTATCTTATGTGAATCTGAAGGCATTTTTCTTCAGAACTTTGCCTGGTGGAGGGCTGGGGCTCTACTACAGAGGCAGGCTTGTTCTTCCCTTCCTGGAATCCCCTCACTGTTGCAGGCCACCCCAAGAGGTATCCTGGCATCCTACATTCTCTATTCCAACTCCAAGTTTTTCAGGGTAGGAGCCGTATTTTTACATTCTGTGTTATCTTCTGCGTAACAAGATTTGTCTGATGGAAGCCTGCGGTAAGCCCTTGGTGTCCCCAGGTATAAATACGTATCATCCCTAGCACAGTCTAGGGTTAGTCGCTGGGAAATGTGCAAAAGTTAACCCTACCTTTGACACTGTGAGGCCTGTGCAAAACCAAGCCGCTCCCTGGATGAACAACAGCCCAGCTAACACATTCAAATGAGGCAAAGAGCGATCTGAAGGGTCCACTATGAGGGGAGAGAGAATAGCTCGCTGAGGCTGAGGTCATTGGCATGTCCACAGGGAGGAATAATCTGTTCATTAATTGCTTCTGTTCTCTTTCAAAGGCTCTGGTTGCCATGGGAATCGACAGAAGTTCGCTTAATTCCCTTCAAGCATCGTCCTTTTCTCCAAAGAAGAGGAAGTTTTTTGGTAGTACAAGAAAGTCCTTCTTTACGAGAAAGTCTAAGAAGGATCCGGCCTCAGCCTCAGATTTGGAAGATGATTCCTCTAAAAACGTAAGTCTCCTCCCCAGGATCTGAAGTTCTATTATGTGTTCAGGGCCGTGGACCTGCTGGCCATCCAACGAAGGAACTCCTCTGCATTTGCTCACCGTTTCTCTATCGTGCACTTGCCCACACCCTCCTTCATCTGTGCCGTGATCCCAGGACACGTTTATAAATATCTGTGTGTGAGAGTCATGTTCTCTGTCACTGTGGCAAGACTCCCAATGGAGAAAACTCAGGAACAAAGGATTTATTTTGGGCCACAGTTTTTGGGCATTCATTCCCACCTGGTGGGGAAGGCCTGGCTTCAAGGGCAGCTCTCAGACTGTGTTAGCAGGAGGATGAGGCAGAATGGTTACGTTGTGGCAAATGACCAAGAAGCAGAGAGCTAAACTGGAACAGGAGATGTGACCTTCAAAGCCCTCAGTGGCCTGTGTCAATGGCACCCTGTTCCAGAGGGACCATAACCTTCCAAAAATAGGACCACCATCTGGGGACGAAGTTACAGAGAAAAACCGAGATTGCCTAGGAAGGTGGAGAGAGAGGATGGGTAGAGGCAGAGGAGACAGAGTGAGCTGGTGAGACCAAGTGGGTATAGAGTAGGTTCAGGTGACCACCGCTGGACTGCTGCACCAGAGTGAGCCAGCGGAAGCAGGGAGCTACAGAGCATCCAAGGGAAGGAGCAGGAGAAAACAGGACCGTCTGTGTCTGGCCTGGGGTAACAGGGAGAATGGTCCCTGCAGCCAGATTTCCTCCACAGCATCTAAAAGGTCTTTTCCAGGTGTATCAGGAAGGAATGGAGCTGTTGGAGGGTGAGAGCCACTGGGAGCCATTATGTGGAGCATTTTGTTTGGGTCTGGGGGGAGTTCAGTGAGCAAACATTTAAAAGACAGCGTAAAGTATAAGTGTGGAGATAATAAAGGGGAAGTTATTGAAGGAGCACCCAGAGAGGGAGGAACCCAGAAGCCCACACACAGGAGGGGGCTGTGGCCGAGTTTCTGTCTGGTCCTTGTGCTGCATCTGGAACCAGTTACGATTTGTTGGTGCAGAAGAAGCAGCATTGTTCACGGAGGAATGAAGGCAGGGTTTAAATGAGTTCACCAGACCCAAGATAAATGATAATAGGGGTTTTATTGGGGAAGAGCTTACACAGATAACAGTAAATAACCGCTGAGGCCTCCCCGCTCCAGAAGATGTGGTCTCTGCCCTTCAGATGCTCTTCAAGAGAGCACACCCTCAGCTCCTCTACCTCAAAGGGGTCACATCTGCACCCGAAACCACGCCCAAAGGGTGTGGCCACTACACTTGTGTGAACTACAAGTTCACTGATGAGGCCGCTACAGAGGAGGGCACAGATTCCATCCTTAGCAGCAGCCAGATCTAGCCTTGCAGACCACAGCAGCCAGAGTCCCGCTAATCCTGAAGGATAAGGCCTATGAGTCAGAGGTTAGCTGATGCAAACAGGGCTTCAGCCCAGCTGTTTACTTCTAGTCCTGCAAACAAGGTCCAGAGTGACACAAAGAGGGATCAGTTGGATGCCCACGTCCTATTAGACCCCTCTCAGAGATCACTCGAACTGCCCCAAGTGGGTTGGGGGCACTGGCCTCTTCTTAGCTGCTTCACACTGACAAAGTGGGGGTGCAGAAGGGACAGACATCAGCCAGAGAGCCTCAGAGGAGGGTTCAATCAGGGGCCACGACAAAACGTAGCTGATGCCACAGATCCAGGACATGCGTCAGGAGGTCGTAACTGTACGACTTTGGAAGGAAGTTTAAGAAACAAAGTTAATGAGGAAAACATTTTACATTAAGATTATTGTAATTTTTTGTTAGTGAGGTTAAATGCAGTTGCACAACTGACTGGACCTTATGAGGTAACAGATGATTGGCTTTTATGTTGTAGCTGTGTCTGACAATTTACAGTAAGTTAGCAGCTTTTATAAGATTAGAATTTTATAATTTTATCCCTGTTGAGATTTTGAGTTTTAAAAATTGCAATTTTGACTTGAAGATCTTTTAGCATCAAAATAAATTTTAAGCCATAGACACAGCCCACAGAGAGACTGGGGACTTCATTTTCCCGACCCTTTATAGTGTTCTTTTCCTTTACAGTCTTTTATAGGACTCAGTTTCCTCAAATGGCTAAAAATTAACAAAGTTAGCAAAGACATAAGTGGGTAGGCATGCATCTTTAAGTCAATTTTTGTTTGTACGAATAGACCACTATAACCTTAGGGATTTATAAACTTAACCACCAAACACATGTTATTCTTAAGTCTTATTTTCTGTAAACCTTGTATTATTCAGACCATCTATGACTTGGCTTTGGCTTTTGTGGCTTTGTCTTCATCTAGCATTTTTTTATTCTTAGGGCAAAAGCCATCATCAAAAAGTTTATCCTTAGGTTGGTAGTGGTGGCGCAGGCCTTTAATTCCAGCACTCAGGAGGCAGAGGCAGGCAGATCTCTGTGAGTTAGAGGCCAGCCTGGCCTACAGAGAAAGTTCCAGAGCTATAAAGAAGAACCCTGTCTCAACAAACAAAAAACAAACAAAACTACCTGTACTTAAAATATTTACCCTTACCTTTAAACTAAAAACATAATCTTATAATTTACATCCACTTGAACTTTTTTCTCAAACCTATTTAATGTTTCCTCTTATTTTTCTAAACAAGAGTTGAAGTTATATACATGGGATGCTGTAGCAAATTAAGATTTACAGTGAGGTAAAGCACGTGACAACTTTCTAATATTATCTATGCTCAAAAGACATTTGAATTCGAGACTGAGCCCAGTGACATACACATCCGTAACTACTTTGTGAGTCTGCAGATGGAGGCGGACAACCTGAGAAACTAAACAAGTATTATTTTCTCTTATGAAGATAACAAGTTGCCAGTGACATAAGTACTTGCAACCTAGAGGCCATCTAACTGAAAACTGCAAATACAAGCAAAGGCATCCAGGCTTGGTGGGGCAGAAAGAAAGGCCGATCATAGACATAAGACAAAGGAGTTCCGTGAACAGAAAGACTTGGCCTCTCAGTCACAAGAACAGGTTCAGAGACCCAGTAGAAATGTTTGGTGTTCAGGCTCTGGTGTAGTGAGAGTTGAGTGGCTGGGATGAGAAGGGTTAAGATGAGCTGGAGTTATACCAGAGGAGGGGCCTCGGATCATCCTCATTCCATTTTATCACCTAAATCAGTTTAGACATTAAAACTCAAAGTTCTCAATTTAGGCTGGCAGTGGCCAGATCAGGACCAAGAGCTGAACAAATGAGCCTGGTCTTCCGTCTCCCAAGTGGAACTCTTTAGATTAGTTACAGACAGGCTAAGGGTGTGTCCTTTGGCACAGACAATTTGGAAAGGGTGTCGTGGCTCTTGACTCCCTCTGAAGCAAAGCCAAAGGCCTTAGAGTGTAGGTAGAGTGTCCCTGGCGGAGAGGAGCAGAGTGCGCTATGCACGGGAGGGGGAGCAGAGTGCGCTATGCGCGGGAGGGGGAGCAGAGTGCGCTATGCGCGGAGGGAAGGAGTCCAGTGAAGCACGTTGTTAGCCTGCTGCCACCCAGGGTCCTGGGAGGTTGAACCCCATGGAGCTATGGTGTTAGAGCATATCTGTCTGTCCATCTGTAGCTGTCTCTATTTTATTTCTGTATCTATATATAGATGCATTAATTTTGGTCCGTCATTGGTTACAGTTGCTAGGGACTGGGGATCACAAGTGTTGTGTGTTTGACTTGCTGTGAAATGGGACAGAGGGGCTTGGGTAACAAGAGGAAGAGGTGAGGCCCTAGGGCATATGTATAGGGAACCAAGAGCATCTGTTTGGTGCGAACCATCCCAGAAGTGACTGGAGCTGAAGGAAGAGCAGAGAACTGGAAGGGAATCAGGAAAGATTCCCAGGAGAGCGGTGTCTGAGCCAAGTGGGATTCACCAGGCAAAAGGAAGAGCAGGCGTTACCAGTGGAGCAGGGAATGTGTGCCAAGGCCTGGAAGCAAAGGAGCAGAACACAGCCCATTTAAAAACATGTGCGTGCGTGTGTGTGTGTGTGTGTGTGTGTGTGTGTGTGTGTGTGTGTGAACATGTGTGTGTGTGCACTTAATTATTTGTATGCCTGTGCATGTATGTGTGTATGCATGTATGTGTGTGCATGTATGTGTGTATGCATGTATGTGTGTATGCATGTATGTGTGTATGCATGTATGTGTGTGCATGTATGTGTGTGCATGTATGTGTGTGTGTATGTGTGTGTGTGTGCATGTATGTGTGTGTGCATGTGTGTGTGTGCATGTATGTGTGTGTGCATGCATGTATGTGTGCATTTATGTGTGTGTGTGTGTGTGTGTGTGTGTGTGTGTGTGTGTGTGTGAATGTGTGTGTGTGTCTAGGGGACAATGGTGAGAGTCTGGATTGGTAAAATGGGGCAGTCACAAAAGGTCTTCAAAGCCAAGCTGAGGAATTCATTCAGTCTTCATGCTGAGGGCAACCAGGAATCTGTGAAGAGTTTTAAGCAAGAGAATGAGATGTGTGTTTTTTGTTTTTATTTGGTTTTTGAGACAGAGTCTCACTATGTAGCTCTGGCTGTTCTGGAACTCACTCTGTAGACCAGGCTGACTTCAAATTCACAGAGATTGCCTCTGCCTCTGCCTCCCAAGTTCTGGGATTAAAGGCGTGTGCTAATACACTCAGGGAGAAGTTTTTTTTTTTTTTAGATGAGGTCTCAGTAATTAGCCTTGGCTGTCCTGGAGCTTCCTGTGTAGACCAGTCTGGTCTCAAATTTACGGAGACCGATTTATCTGTCTGCTGAGTCCTGGGATTAAAGGCGTGACCTACCAGGCCCAGCTGGAGATGGATGTTTTTGAAAACTTGGGTGTAGGTTGATACAAAACTGACCGTGATTTTGCATTGTTGAAATTCACTGCATGCTATTGAAATATAATATTAACAAGCAAAGATTTGTTATATATCATTTTAATACTCATTTCCCGCTTTGTGTTTTCTTGCTAATGATTTATTACCTTATCTATAAGTGATTTCCAGCATTCCTAATGCTGTGACCCCTTTAACATAGCTCTTCATGTTGTGGTGACCTCCATCCATAAAATTGTTTTCTTTTTTCTTTTCTTTTTTTTTTTTTTTTGAGACAGGGTTTCTCTGTGTATCTTTGGAACCCATCCTGGCGCTCGCTCTGGAGACCAGGCTGGCCCCAAACTCACAGAGATCCGCCTGCCTCTGCCTCCCGAGTGCTGGGATTAAAGGCGTGTGCCACCAACACCTGGCCATAAAATTGTTTTTGTTGACACTTTGGAACTGTGATTTTACTACTGTTATCAGTTGTAATATAAATATCTGTATTTTTCCAATGGTCTTAGGCGACCTCTGTGAAAGGGTCACTCAACTCTCAAAGGGGTTGCCACCCACAGGCTGAGAATCCCTGCCTTGTACTTTGGAAACAAAGTGAGATAAAATGAAAACTCTAGTGGTTTTTCTTACTTGATTTAAAAAATGGACCACTGTTACGATAAATCTTTCTGCCCAAAGCCGCCTGAGCCCCACTGCCACTTGTGAGCTTTACACCAGCCACCTGCTTGAGTTAGGCCCAAATGAATACACAGAAACTTGTATTAGGTTCAAAGCTGCTTGGCCAATGACTAGGATTTCTCATCTGCTAGCTCTGTCTCAATTATCATAAATCTATATATGTTATAAGACTTATCTTGTCGGATGCCTTATTGGCGTCCCTCCTTGCGGGTGGCTCACATCCTGCCGCTGGAGGAGGCGAACGGGAAAAAGTGCCACTTCCTGTTTCTCCTTACTTAAATATGAGTCTCCTTGCTATGTCACTTCCTACCTGGATCACCACTTCTCTACTACATTTCCCAGAATCCTCTTTGACTCCTAGACTGGTCTAACTTGCTATCTCATTGGCCAAACAGTATTTTATTTAACAATCAATAAGATAAACATACACAGTACATTCCCCATCAGGCCACAAGGCAGCAGAGCCGACTCATGACGTCAGGGACTGGCCCAGCAACTCCTAGTGAATATACAGTGTAGTGTGGTGGCCCAATAAGTCCTGCAAAGGAGACAAGAGGCTTGAAGATGAAGGGCTAGAGGCCAGCTGTTGGAGTTGACAGTGACTGATTGTCCCATCTTCTTCCAACTTGAGGAGAAGTTGTCAATGGGCTCAACATGGATCATTTAAAGCCATTTGACATTTGAAGCACATTGGAGAGCTGAGAAAACTCAACAGCAGTTGCCTCAAGAGCTGACCAAAATCTAAAAACCATGTTTTGAACTCATGTTACACAACAACAGACCCTTTCTCTACTGGATTGTGACATCTGAGGACCAGCAGATCTCATACAACAACCAGTGATGCCCGGTTATGACAGATCACTTTCAACAGCCACGCCTGCTCCAGACAAAGGTCCTAGGCACTCTTTGGCAGTCTGCCACCAGTCTGGTTTCCTGAAGTGCCATCATTACATGTGAGGCATGTACTCATTAGAGAATGTGCCCTCAAAACTGCACCACCTGTAGCTGGCATGGGCCAACAAGGGGCCAGTTAGTTCTTTTCCACAATGCCTGAACACACATGACAACCAACCCTTTACAAACGAAAGGAATAGGGCATCAAAGTTTTGTCTCATCTGCCACATTCACCTGATCTCACTAACCTTCCGTCGTGTCTTAAGCATCTTGGCAACTTTTTGCAGGGAACAAGCTTCCACAGCCAGCAGGATGCAGAGAGGCTTTCTGAGAGTCCATGGAACCCCAAAGTGGGGATTTGTATGCTATTTGGATAAACAAACTTAGTTCTTGTTGGCAAAAACACGTTGATTGTAATGGCTGCTATTTTGATTAATGAAGGTATGCTTGCTTGAGCCTAGTTATAATGATTTAAAGCTCATGGTCTGAAGCTGAAATTTCTTTTTCAACAAGCTAAACACATTGAAGAGAGGGGATTGGAAGAGCCTAGAGGAAACCAATTAAGACGTTGCCACAGTAACACCAAGCAAGAGATGGCAGCAGCTTACATGAGGGCTAGAGCAGTGTGTAACTTTTCCTGGGGAGAATAAAACATCTCACCCGGGTAGGGCATCAGTGACAAGACCCAAGAAAGAATTGCACCCAAGCCTAGCTTGGTGAGCCAATGATTTTATTGGGGTTTCTTATAGGCACAGTGGGGGGCTAAAAGATAACTGTATCATTGAAAAGCCCTCCTCAGCGTGGGTGATAACTCACAAAAGTTCTATCCCCAGAAATCTATGCACAACTGTGTCCAGTCAGACAGACTCCACTTTTTCCAGCAACTGTCTTTGACTTTTACAATCTCACCGAAACAGATCAGGTCAGGAAGATGGCTCCTAAGCCCCATGACCCAAATTTAACCCTCCAGACCCCTATGGTGGGATAGAAAGAGAGAACCAATCTCCTCAAGCTGTCCTCTGACCTCTCTCGTGTGCTGTGACACACGCACTTGCAAACTACATGAGACATTTTAAAACCTCATGACTTGGCCTGGTGGATCTTTGAATTTTCCAAAGCTCTTGAATCTTGGGGGTTTCCTTAGCTTGCTGAGTCTGAGGAGCCTCCCTCCTTCTTCTGGGAGGGAGGGTTTGAATTCATAGGAAATAGCTGAAATCAAGGATGAAGAGAGCTGACCTGCAGAAGGTGATGCCTGGTGAATGAGTTGAACAGGGGTGGGCTCCATGCTTGTGGCTTATTGAGTTGATGACTTGTTGGGACAAGAAAGGACATACTTTAAGGGTGGCAAAGATAGACATATAAGCACTGAGGACCAATGGGACATCCCAGCAAAGATACTGAGTGGACCTTGTGATACAGAGTTAAGATATGGTTGATGCTTGATAGCAAAAATTATTTAAAGCTGGGTGGGTGGTGGTGGCGCACGCCTTTAATCCCAGCACTCGGGAGGCACAGGCAAGTGAATCTCTGTGAGTTCAAGACCAGCCTGGTCTACAAGAGCTAGTTCCAGGACAGCCTCCAAAGCCACAGAGAAACCCTGTCTCGAACCACCCCCAAATTATTTAAAAATATGCTAGTATCTTATTAATCCTTAAAAATCATTCTTATCATTAAGGTAAAAAGTATTTTGTTTTCTCTTTGTTGGAAGTGACTGAAGCATAAAATGTAAGGCCAGACTCCAGAAATGCAGGAGTATAAGGACAGCGAATGACCAAATCCCTTTTCTTTCTTTCTTTTTTTGGGGGGGAGGGGGCGGTTCCGAGACAAGAGTTTCCCTGTATTGCTTTGGAACCTGTCTTGGAACTCACTCTGTAGACCAGGCTGGCTTCAAACTCACAGAGATCCGCCTGCCTCTGCCTCCCTAGTGCTGGGATCAAAGGCGTGAACCACCAACGCCCGCCCGGCTCAATTTCCCTTCTCTAGCTTGTTACACATGGACAAAGAAAACTGCGCATCTAACGTGCTGTGAAGACACAGTGAGCCGCTCCGTACAAACGCTCAGCATCTTCATTTGGCATCGTTATGAAATTTTGGGAGTGTCAGATCCTGCCTTGAGAAGAAGGCTCACTACTCTTTCTCTTACAGCCTCAACTGCTTGAGCAAACCAAACGACTGTCCCAGAACTTGCCGGTGGACCTCTTTGACGAGCACATGGATCACTTCCACAGGCAGAGGGCGCTGAGTGCCGTCAGCATCCTGACCATCACCATGCAGGGTAAGCTCCCCACTGGAGGCAAAGCCTGGGCCTTTGTGAGTTCTTTACGTCCCTCCAGAAGCCTCCTCCCCCCTCCCAAGAGGTTTCTTGGGAACCTACCCACTGTGCCATACGGCAAAGAGAGACTCCCAGTGTTCAGGAGCATGCAGCAAAGTGGCTCGCCCGAGTGGGTCCCTGGGTGGGGCCCCGAGTGGGATAGATGGCATAGACGCCTCACAGCAGGCTGAGCAGCCTCAGATCTCAATGACAACGGTCAGGAAAAAAAAAAGAAAGAAAGAAAGAAAGAAAAAGAAGAGAAGAGAAGAGAAAAGAAAAGAAAAGAAAAGAAAAGAGAGGTGGTAATTGTAATTGTTCTCAAAGTTAGAGCCATGAGTCTGGTGGGGGCCAAAGAGACCCTGTGATTAACAGCCAGCAGTGGAGCCACAGGTAAAGGATAGATGCTGGAGTCCATGAAAGACTGGGAGGGTTTGGACCCTTGGTCATTTCTGAGTTATGATGTAACTTTATTTGGCCTTTATGAGTCCCTGAAACGATCCCAGCAGATCAGGGGTGCAGGGCCTAAGGGCCTGAGCTTAAGTAACTGATGAATACCTGAATTTTTGCTTTTTTTTTTTTTTTCATTTTGGCAACAAAATAAGCTAACAAAGGCCACCCAAGGAAGAAAGGGAGGAAGGTTTATTTGGGACCACAGTTTGAAGCCCTCCATGGTGATGGGGTAGGGGGATGGAGGCAGGAATGAGAGGCAACTGGTTATCTTGTGATTGTAGTCAAGGAGAGGGAGGGGGGAGGGAGGGAGGGAGGGAGGGAGACAGAGAGGGGGGGGGAGGGAGGGAGAAGAGAGAGGGGAGGGAGGGAGGGAGGGAGAGAGAGAGGGGAGGGAGGGAGAAAGAGAGAGAGAGAGGGAGGGAGAGAGAGAATTGCCAGTGTTCTTGATTTTTTTTGTTTTTGTTTTGTTTTTGTTTTGTTTTTGTTTAATCCAAGCCTCCGACCATGAAATGGAGCCTTCCTCATCTAAGATAGGTCTTCCCACCTCCATTAATGCAGGGAATTTCCACTCAGACATGCTCAGAGGTTCATCCCCTTGGTATTTCTAGATCCTGCCAAACTGACAATGGACATTAACAGTCGTACCTTCAATTGTCCCTACGCTTAACCCACCTTTTCTTCTCCTAAGCTCTGGCCACCCCTTGTGCAGTTACAGCCACCACCACGTCCTCTCTTAAGAAACCTGTACCTATGCTACCTTGTCTCTCTGGAGGGCGAGTTCGTAGCGAATCTGAGTAGGCCTCTGCATCTGTTTCTGACTCACTTGGCTTTGAGCATGCTAGCTGTGTGCAGAGATCGTCTCCTCTGTGCTGTGTGTTCTGCAGAAAAACCTTTTCTACTCAAGTGCCCTGATGACAGGCCACGTGACAAACACCCTGGGGAAGACAGAGGAGGGGGCACACGCCGGCAGAGAGTGGCCAGGCTGGGTGGGAGCAAACGCCTTACCCATCCTTCCAATTCTCTTCCAGAACAAGAAAAATCCCAGGAGCCTTGCCTCCCATGTGGGAAAAACTTGGCATCCAAGTACCTGGTGTGGGACTGCAGCCCCCAGTGGCTGTGTCTGAAGAAGGCCCTTCGGACCGTGATGACAGACCCCTTTACTGAGCTGGCCGTCACCATCTGTATCATAATCAACACCGTCTTCCTGGCCATGGAGCACCACAACATGGATGACGCTTTTATAAATCTACTGAAAATAGGAAACTGGGTAATCAGGGGCTCTTGCAAGGCATAAGGAATTTTGAACCGTAACTCTGTTGAAATGCAGGCATTTTCGGTAACAACCTAAACTGCAGCCTGGGTTCTGCACCTGGAATAAAGGCGAAAGGTGACTCTGGGTCAGAGTTTTTGCGCAGGTGGCCTCTATGGTTTTCCATGGGTCTCAGTTTAACCTTCTAGCACATTAATGTCTCTTTAGTCATGTTCAAGCCGGAGTAGACAACCCCAATAGTAACACTGTGAGTGCTGTGAGAAAACCCAGAAGATGCTAACCAGGCTGAGATGTAGCTCAGCTGGCAGAGCCTTCGTGAAGCCCTGGGCTCCATCCCAGTACCATGTAAATTAGGCGAGGTGATGCCTGTCTGTGATCCCAGCACTCAGAAAGTGAAGGCAGTGGGATCATACTTTCAAGGCCATCTTCAGTCACATAGCAAATTCAGAGCTAGCCTGGGCTACGTGAGACTCTGTCTCCACTACATCCCCTGCCCCCAAGAAAAATGAATATCAACCATCTCTAGAGACCCACAATTATGGCCTCCATGCCCCTGTGCTCCTGTGGACACCATTGTCGTGAAACAGTGGAGCTTTGGTAAATTCTCAGGAAAGACGAACCAGGCCTGGCAGTATGGAGCGGGGTGGGAGGGGGGCATGTTCCTGAGAGAGAGTATTGATTGTTTGCGGGGAGAGTGGGGTGGGGGCTTGCTTCCTGATTATGTCACTGGTTCTTACTGAACAGATTGAGTCTCAGTAAAAATGGAAAACTGAAGACACGGAGGAAGCTGAACTTTGAACAACTGCTCACTTTCATCCGTGGCTCCTGTGGGAGGCATCTTTTCTTCCTCAAGGGGAAAGGAGACTCTCATGTATCAGATACCACACACAATTAGTCAGTGGCTGCTTCACTCTAATTAGCTAATGGATTCATGGATTGAAAAATCTTACCAGAATATCCAATCTTCCCCTTGTAAAGTTTCTTTTTTTTTCTAACTGAAAAAGCAACACATACTTTTAAAATTTTAAAATAAGGGAACTCCCCAGTTTTATGTATTTTCCTGGGGTGGGGGCTAGCAAGCAAGAGCAGGAGGAATGAGGGGGAGGGGACGATTACGGCAAGCATGTGTCAGAATGTCATCATCAAACCCATTGCTTTGTGTGATAACGTAAGAAATTAATAAAAACAGTTTAAGGCAGGAATGTTGCTGGAGGCAGAATATGGGTGTGGCCATGCCTCAGCAGTCAAAGGCCCTGCTTCTATGGCCTCCTGGTGGGCTGCAGCCATGGCAGTGTAGTGAGGTGCTGTGGCTGTGTGCCTGGTGCCTGGACCTTAGGTTGGCCTCAACAACTGTGCTGATTTAGTGATTTCTTTTTGTAACTGCTTTGGTTCCCCCAGGCCACCCTTAAGCAGGAGTCTCCAAAGCAAGCTAGTTTCCAGGCCTCCTTTGTCCCATTGCAGGTTTTCACTGGGATTTTCGTAGCCGAAATGTGTCTAAAGATCATCGCGCTGGACCCTTACCACTACTTCCGCCACGGCTGGAACATCTTCGACAGCATTGTGGCCCTCCTGAGTCTTGCGGACGTGCTTTACAACAACCTGTCGGATAAGAGCAGTCGCTCAAATCGCTCCTTCTTGGCTTCCTTCAGAGTGGTAAGGCGCTTTCTTCTGTTTTGTTTTTCCATCATAAACTTATTTTTACTGCGCACGTGTGTGGGTGTGTGCACGCCGTGGTACACCGGCAGAATCAAGGACAGCTTGCTGGAGTTGATGAGGCTCTGCTACCCTGCGGATCCTGGGGCTCACAGCTAGGTCCTAAGACAGGCAGGAAGTGCCTTTATCCACTGAGCCATTTCACCTGTCTGTTCCCTTCCCTTCCCTCCTCTACCCTCCTCTGCCCTCCCTTCTCCTCCCCTCCCCCCTCCTCCTCTCTCTCTCTTCCCCTGCTCCCCCTCATCTCCTCCCCTGGCCTCTCTTCCCCTCCCCTCTCCTCTCCCATTTCCCCACTTTTCCTCATAACCCGTCCCCCACCCACCCCCCCCCCGGTCTTTTTGAGGCAGGGTCTCCCTATATAGTCCTGGCTGGCTGTCCTGGCACTCACTTTGTAGACCAGGCTGGCTGTGAATTCCTGCGGATCCACTTGCCTTTGTCTCCCAAGCACTGAGGCTAAAGTATGGGCCACCACACCTGACACTGGCTCCTCTCTTATTTCAGTAACAACTACCTTGGACTAATTCACCTTAATTCCAGGACAAAATTTGCACATATCCACCTCCCTGGGTAGCCCAGGCTGGCCTTAAATTCCCATTCCTCCCAAGGCCAGGGATTATAGGTGTGTGCCGCCATACCCAGCAGTTAAGGTTGATTTCCTTAAAACAATTTCAAAAAGTTTTGTGTGTGTGTGTGTGTGTGTGTGTGTGTGTCTGAATGTATGCCACGTGTGTGCAGGGGCCTGGCAAGGTCAGAAGACAACGTCAGATCTGGATGCCAGCTGCCCAGTGAGGGTGCTGGGACCTGGGGATTGTTCTCTGAAAGAGCATCAAGTGTTCTTGACTTCTGAACCATATTTCCAGCCCCAGAACAAGGTATTTGCAATTTTAAAATGAAATGTAGGGCTGGTAAGATGCTCAGGTAGGGAAAAGTGCTTGCTGCCAAGTGCAATGACCTGAGTTTGATCCTTGGGCCCCACATGGTAGAAGGGGAACTGACTCCTGTGAGCTGTCCTTTTGACCACCATTCTGGTCTCATTCTGCTACTGTGATTCAACACTCAGGCCCAAAGTCACTTTTGTGAGGAAAAGGTTTATATGGCTTACACTTCCAGGTCTTAGTTTGTCTTTGAGGGAAACCAGCGCAGCAAGTCACTTGCAGCGAAGCAATCAGAGCAGAAACCATGGAGGGATGCTACTTACTGGCTGTCTAGCTCGCAGACCCATGCTAATCTAGTTTTCTTACACTGCACAGACCCACCTGTGTAGGGGTGGTGCTGCCCAAAGAGGATTGCTCTGATCTGACCTGGACAGCCCTTTAGTCGGGACTCCCTCAGATAACAGCTGAAGCCAACTAGGACAGCTATGTGTGTCCTTCTCTCCACAAATAAATAAATAAACATAATTTTTAAAAAGATTTAAATATGTGCTCGCTTCAGCAGTACATACATTAAAAAAGATTTAAATAGGATCTGTAGAGATGGCCTAGTGGTTAGGAGCACGGGCTGCTCTTCCAGAGGACCCAGGTTCAATTACCAGCACCCATAGCCGTCTCACAGCTGTCTGTAATGTCAGTCCTAGGCACCTGAATCCGTCTTCTGGCCTCTTCCAATACTGCACACATACAGGCAAAACACCTATACAAATAAAATAAAAACATGGAAAAAGAGCTTTAAATGAAAATTAGCATTTTATATAGGAAGCCGGTAACTATGCACCAGGTGGATGTGGCCAGTTTTGAAAGTCCTAATTGCCATGGTTGAGGACTGTCACTTGCTTTTAGATAATGGGCTCCGTGGATGTGTGGGCATAGTCTGGATGATGGGCTCCCTGGATGGGTGAGCATAACTTTCTTTTTTTTTTGTTTGTTTGTTATTTGTTTTCACAGCTGAGAGTCTTCAAGTTAGCCAAATCCTGGCCCACTCTAAACACGCTCATTAAGATCATCGGCCACTCCGTGGGTGCGCTTGGAAACCTGACTGTGGTGCTGGCCATTGTGGTCTTCATTTTTTCCGTTGTTGGCATGCAGCTTTTTGGCAAAAAGTTCAACAAGACCATGTGTACTACGAAGCCGCAGTGCATGCGGCGCTGGCACATGGGAGACTTCTACCACTCCTTCCTGGTGGTCTTCCGCATCCTGTGCGGGGAGTGGATCGAGAACATGTGGGAATGCATGGAGGGGATGGGCGGATCTCTGCTGTGTGTCGTCGTCTTCCTGTTGATCATGGTGATAGGGAAACTTGTGGTGAGTGGCTCAGGCTCCGTTCCACTTGCTCTGCTTTGATCATTTCCACCTTCTCTCCCTCCCACCTCAGTACAGTTTTGTTTTTTTCTTTTAACCCATCAAGTCAAGTTTTTCCTGCTCATTCATATTCTTGGCTGCGTGGCCTTCCCCTGGAGTGTGGTTAACTTACCAGGAGTGACGCTTTTAAAGAGAGCTGACCCTCTGCTGCAGCTATCAATTACAAATGTCTACTCCACCTCCCCCTCCACCCTTTCCAGGCTGGGATTTGGTCCAGCTCGGGCTTGCACAGGTTCGTGAACACTGTCCTAACCGCTGTGAGTTCATCTGTGCGGCTGCCCAGCTGTGCATGGCTTAGTGGTTACGAGCACTGGCCGCTCCTCCAGAGGACCCAGGGTTCAATCCCCAGCACCCACATGGCAGCTCACAGTCATCTGTAACTCAGTTCCAGGGAACCTAATGTCCTCTTCTGGACCCCTCGGGCATTCAGCAAACAGCTGGCGAACAGACACGTGCAAGCAAGACACTCTTACACATAAAAGCTGAAAAAAATATCATTAATTTGACCCAAGAAAGGTATAGACACGAGACAAAACCTCTTTAACACATGGGACATGTGTTGTCATGTGGTTTACTGGCCATGCCCGTTCGGGTATACCCCTGATGCTTGTTGTAAGAAATCCTGTTCTCTTGGTCAGTGATTGACTAAGCCAGAGGTTCTCAACCTTCACAATGCTAAGACACTTTGATACAGTTCCTCATGTTGTGCTGATCCCCAACCATAAAATTATTTCGTTGCTACTTCATTACTGTAATTTTGCTATTGTTATGAATCATAATGTAAACATCTGGTATGCAGGATGTCTGATATGTGACTCCCCACAGGGGTCATGACCCACAGGGTGAGAACCACTGGACTGTGGGACTTGATTCGGTGGATAAGATATAAAGAGGTGTCTACCGGGGAAACATGGGAATGACTTTTCATTCTTTTTATTTATTTATTTATTTATGTTGGTTTTTCGAGACAGGGTTTCTCTGTGTAGCTTTGGAGCTTATCCTGGCACTCGCTCTGGAGACCAGGCTGGCCTCGAACTCGCAGAGATCCGCCTGCCTCTGCCTCCCGAGTGCTGGGATTAAAGGCGTGCACCACCAACGCCTGGCCTGACTTTTCATTCTTAAAAACACTCACTCACGTGGGAAAATGCTTGATGGACAGGCCCAAGGGCCTAAATTCCATCCCAGAATGAATGTAAATGAGGAGCCTTGTGGTGGCTGCTGTGTCGGTGCTATGGGAATATGCAGAGAGGCGATCCCTTGAGACTTGCTGGCTAGCCAGCCTAGCCTACCTGGTGAACACCAGGCCAGAGAAAGGCATTGTGACATTTACATACATAATTTGTTTGTTTGTTTGTTTGTTTGTTTTTTCAAGACAGGGTTTCACTGTGTAGCTTTGGAGCCTATCCTGGCACTTGCTCTTGTAGACCAGCCTGGCCTCAGACTCACAGAGATCCGCCTGCCTCTGCCTCCCGAGTGCTGGGATTAAAAGCACCAACACGCGGCGGGCATAACTTGTTTTTTTTTTTTTCTTATTTTCATGTGTATGTGTGTGTCGTGAGTGTGTATGCATGTTCATATGTGTGTGGGCGCTTGTATATGTGGGCACACATGTATGTCCAGGCATGTGTGTGTGTGTGTGTTGGAGGGAGGCCCTGAGGTGATGTCAGAAATCATCCTGGATCACTCTTCCATCTTTTTCTTTGAGGCAGGACTTTTCAGCCAAACCCAGAGCTCACAGATGTGGTTGTTCTGCCTGGCCAGCTCGCTTAGAGTTTTCCCAGCTGTCTCTGAGGCTCGAATCACAGGAGGGCTTTCGAGCCCACCCAGCATTTATGTGGGTTTTGGGGATTTGAACTCTAACTGCCGAGCCAGCTTCCTAACCCACAAGATTCGCTCGTTGACCACTTCTCGGGCCCTCCACCTCCCCCTTCCTGTTCCACCCCCAGTAAGACCCTTTCTGCTTCCATGTCACATGTATTCTATTATTAACTCCATCTTTAAAACAAAAAACAAAAACAACTCTTTTCCTCATCTTGTAGTTTACTTTCTATTTCATGACTGATAACCACACACACACTCACACGCATACACACTCATCCACAAAACCTTAAAAGTGGGACCTGCGTGCGGGAGAGAGCCTGTGGTGTTTGTCTTCCCATGTCTGGATTCTCTCAGTTCAATAGTTTCCGGACGCACCCTTTCCCATGTTTGCACCCTGTCAGTTGCTGTGCATCTTGTCCCCGTTCTCTCTTGGTCTTCATCCTGTCACTCACTTATGTGGGAGAGCTTTGCTGGGAGGGTGCAAGAAGTCTCCTTAGATTAGAATTTGAGCCTTGGGGGAAAGGTTGTTCAAGGAACTCCAAGTGCCTCTTCCTTTGCTAAATTTCCCTTATTATCCACCCCAGGTGCTTAACCTCTTCATTGCCTTGCTGCTCAATTCCTTCAGCAACGAGGAGAGGGATGGGAGCCCCGAAGGAGAGACCCGGAAAACCAAAGTGCAGCTGGCTCTGGATCGCTTCTACCGGGCCTTTTCCTTCTTGGTGCGTGCCCTTCGGGATTTTTGTTGCAAGAAATGCAGGAGGCAAAACTCACCAAAGCCAAAAGAGATCACAGGAAGTTTTGACAGCGAGGACAAAGACATTATTCCCCTTGATACAAAGCCCTGGGGGGAGTTCGATGCACTAAGGACTTGGACCGCTGGACACGAGGGGGCTCGCTTGGCCCCACTCGCAGAGGAAGAGGATGACATGGAAGGCTATGGTGAACTCAGAGTCCCATCTGTCTCACAAGCGGGTGCCAAAGTTCAGGTATGGAAGTGGCTGGAACATACAGTCACCACGGGGCACTTGTTACCCATTGTGTTCTAGGTATGGTTCAGGGCTATTCCATTATAAAATGTGTATGATCTTTGACACATCAGGCTAATCCCAGGAGGGCTTTCAAATGAGTGCTGTGTTTGCAGCTTCATAGGGAATGTCAGAAAACCCTCACAGATCAACTAACCAGCAGCTTGGGTTTCAGCTGATTCCAAAGCAGTCAAGTTGATAACCAGGATTAGCTGTCACACGCCGTTTCTAGATGTCCTTGCAGATCACCACACCAAGCCTTCCGTTTTGTGAAGTGCTCTTTTTGTATTTTCCTTTATGGTTTTTTGTTTCCTACATGTCTTAGCTTTCTTCTCTGTTGCTCTGGTCTAAGGCAGAAGGTTTGTTCTGACATGCAGTTCAAGGTACAGTTCACCATGGTGTCGCCATGAAAGCAGCAGGAGCTTGAGGTAGCTGCTTACATCACATCTGCAGCCTTGAGGCAGAGAGTGATCCATGCCACTGCTCGGCTTCCTTCTCCATTACACAGTTCAGGATCCCAGTTAGGGAATGGTGCCACCCACAGTGGACCGTCTTCTCATCTCAACACAATCAAGATAACCCTTCCACAGGCGTGCTCAGAGGCTCAGATCCCAGGTGATTCTAGATTTTTGTCACAATGACACCACCCTAAATTGCTAGGAGACCCTCCATATTCAATTATTCTTCATGGTCTATCAGGTAATTGTGAATTTTACTTTTTAGTAAATTGTGGCAACACATACCAGTACGGTTTATTCAGTGATTTATTAGTCAGCTATTGAGTTGAATGGACACATTTTAAAATATATTAAATCTCCATATTGTGGGTGGGGAGGTGGCTCAGCAGGTAAAGCATTTGGACCTGAGTTCAGATCCCCGGCACACAGTAAAACGAGCAAACGAAAAGAGGTATGTATGGCGGTAAGTGCTTTGAGCACCGGGGATATGAGGACAGGGAACCCCTGCTTCTTGTAGCCCAGCCAGTCTAGCCAACTGGTGAGCTCTGGGTTCAGTAAGTGACTCTCTCAAAAATAGGGTGATGGAATGATTCAGAAAGACATCAGGCATGTACACACACACACACACACACACACACACACACACACACACACACACACACACGCACACACACACACGTCTCTATTTCTCCTTCCCTTCCAACCACGGGATATTTTACCTCCAAGTTAATTGGATAGGATGGGTCTTGGACTGGAAACATACTGTTTTGATTAAGTCACTTTACAATACATTTTTGTTTCTGTTTTGTTCAGTAGTTTCTCCAGTAAACTTCCATGTTGAGTTTTTTAGTAGTAGAAATCGAACTCTCTTCATGTCCAGTGAATTGTCCAGAGAGATATTAACTCCACTCTGGGCTTCTGTGTGTCAGACCTATGATGTCCCTCTGGAGACCACGAAGCCCACCAGCCCAGATGACCAAGATGTGGAAACTGAGGTGTTCGCTGAAGAAGATCCCCATTTAACCATACAGAGTGTTCAAAAGGTAATATTCCCAGGGTACGATTGGGAGGAGCATGTGACTCCCCCCCACAGTTCTCCAGAATAGCCTTGTGGGACAGTATCAGAATAAATGAAGTCATGATTGCCAACGCTGACTCTCAAACAAAGGTGTAAGTTAGTGTTGCTGGAGTTTATTGTCCCACCAGATCCTGCCGCTCTTCTCAGCCACAAATAAACACACGGATGCTATATTAATTATAAACTTTTGGCCGATGGCTAGGGCTTCTTACTGGCTAGATCTCTCTTAGTTATTAACCCATAACTATTAATCCATGTATTTCTACATGGCCTTATCTTACCAGAGAACGCCGGTGTATCCTGTCTTCCCCGTAGCTACATGGCATCTCCTGTGGTCTCTCTCTGCCTACCTTTCCCAGAATCCTCCTCATCTCCTAGTTCCACCTATCTTCCTGACTCTATTGGCCAAACAGTGTTTAATTCATCAAGCAATAAGAGAAACAGATATGCAGAAGGACGTCACCATCAAGTTAGTGTCTGTCAGTTTTGCTACCTTGACATTTGGGGCAAGACAACTGATGGCTTTCCTGTGAATTTTAGGGTGACTGCCCATAATCCTTGGCATCCATTCACTAGAATCAGGAGTATCTCACTAGTTGTGACAATTAAAAATGTCTTTAGCTCTAGGGAGATGGACCAGTTGGAAGATTGCTTGTCTTGTAAGCACAGGGACCTGAGTTTGATCTCCAGGGACCACACAAGAATCCAGGCATGGTGGCAGATGCTTGCAATCCCCAGTAGTGTGGAGGCAGAGTAGGAAGATCCCTGGGGCTCACTAGCCAGTCAGATTGTTAGCTCCAGACCAATGAGACACCCTATCTCAAAAAACAAAACAAACAAACAAACAAACCAAGATGCCTAGATTCTGAGGAGTAACTCCCAAGATGGTACTCTGTCTGGCCTGAACTCCCTCCCTCTCTCTCTCTCTCTCTCTCTCTCTCTCTCTCTCTCTCTCTCTCTCTCTCTCTCCTTTATTAAAATAAAACCCTTGTCTCTAGGCATTGCTAGAATGTCTCCTACAGGGTAGTTAAATCCAGCCTGACCTAACCTATTCTTCTATGGTCGGGATAGCTGAAGATTAGTCTAAGTAGAGTAGTGTTCTTATTATCTACTCCTCTAATTGGCGGTCTATTAGGGTTATGATTTGTAGGGGGGGGAAGTGTTGAGCTACTGTGTACACATGTACCTGGCTGCTTATTAGCCATGGAGACTTCTCTCCTGAAGTGAGGCCAATAAAGAACTTAATAAAAAGTCCCAGCAGGAACAGCATGTCACTAACACCCTTGTGTCTGGAAGCCTTTGCCTAGTTGGTTCTAGCCTGGTCGTCTTGGTGACTGCCTTCCTCTTGCCCTGTTCTGACATGCAGAACTCGGATGCTGCAAGTGTGCTCTCAGAGTGCAGTACAGTTGACCTGAATATCTGCAGAAATTCGCACAATGTGGATACCCCCAAAAAGCAACCAGATAGATGCTTGCCCAAAGGTAAGTGGCCATAGTTTTACATACAGATAGATGCTTGCCCAAAGGCATATGCCATAGTTTTGCACACAGCTCAAGGAGCCTTTATGTTCTCTGTAGCTTTGTGGTTTGGATGAATGTCCGTTTCTATCACTCATATTATTACATTATTAGATTCTGGTAGAGGGGATTTCAAGAAACTCTTGGCTTGGGTGTGCTCCATTCACATGGCCCAAAAGAGTAACCATCTGGAAGCCCACCTGGAGAACTAGTTGGACCAACAGATCAGTCACTTTGTAGAGCCCTTGGGACATCTGCTGTCAGAATGGATGGAGAGGAAGGGGAGTAAGGTTTGCAGGGCAATGTGGTCCATGATAAAAGTGTGCCTTTGTTGACAGCAAAGGCTGCCTCTAAACCTCTTTACAATTGATGAAGTTCTCCCATGTGTGGCTTGAGTCCACAAAGCCTTGGAACCCTCACCTCAAGTTTCTTGAAACCTTTTGGGTGCTATCTGTATGTTACAACTTCCCTACCCACAGTTTTGGCATTGTTAGCAACCACAAATCATTGGTGGCAAACAATGGTAAATAGGCCTCCATATCAGTTTACCTGGGCTGGGCGTCTCTGCTGAATGTAGATGGCTTTGTTCATGTCAGTGGTGTCAGTGAGGGGGTGGGGGGTCAGCAGATCTAGCTTGATCATGTGACCAAGTTGGCTCTGCCGCACATGGCTCATCTCCTGTGAGAACCAACGGGCTAGCCTGCAGCTGTTTCTGTGAGAACCAATGGGCTAGCCTGCAGCTGTTTCTGTGAGAACCAATGGGCTAGCCTGCAGCTGTCACCTTTGGAGAGCTGGCACAAGAGGGCAAGTGGAAACAGGCAAGCTGGCACACTGTGACTTCATGTCTTCCTGTAGGGCAGCACAGCTGAGCCCAGATTTCAGGCTTTGGAAAGAGATCATTTCTGGTGGGGGAAGCTACAGTTCACAAGGCAAGGGGCATAAAGTGATGAGCTGAGGTTAGTAACACAATTCACTCCAGACACTAACACTGCAAATGATTCCTTTCAGGCCTCAGTTGTCATTTTCTATGCCACAAGACAGACAAGAAAAAGCCCCGCTGGGTTGTGTGGTGGAATCTTCGGAAAACCTGCTACCAAATTGTGAAGCACAGCTGGTTTGAGAGCTTTATAATCTTTGTCATCCTGCTGAGCAGTGGAGCATTGGTAAGGGGTGCTCTTGGGGAGGAGAGTGGGCAGCGGGGCAGCAAGGGGGGCTCTTCACTGACAGCTCCTCAGTGTGCCGGGTTTCACACGTCTATAGTCAGAGTCCCCACTCCGAGGTGCTTTCCCTGTCGGAGAGGATTAACTCAGGCCAGTGTCCGAAAGAACCTTCTAACGTCTAGCCCTTGGACTTGGCTTGCCCACCTGTTCCCCACTTCCGGAAGATTCCCAGACATTTCCACTGTGTCACATACTTCAGACAGTTCCTCCTCTCACTTTCCCTGAAGAGCACGATATTGCTGTCAAGGACAAAATATTAGGGGAGGGGCTACAGGGAACGGATCAGGATATAACCAGTTGCTTGGATATTTCCCATCACTTGTGAAGATGCTGTATTCTGTTCATGATCCTTCCTGGTCAAGGTGTGATGTAGATCTCAGTGAGGCTGATGAGTAACTCCGAGTCTATCTGCCTTCAGAGTCAGGGTCCCCAGTGTCTCTGTGGTCTCTCTTCACTCCTTCCAGCCACTCCCAGCTTCCCTTATCATGTACCTTCTTCCCTTTTTCTCAACCCCCACTCTTCCTCAGGTTCCTGTTCGTTCTCCTTCTCCTGTCTTGTATCTCTCCTTAACATGGCTCAAACAGGAAACTAAACTTTCACTGTTTGTCATGCTAAGTGACTAGAACGCTTCTTGATTTGGAGTGACAGATCATTTCACAGACAGTTTGTAGCAGAAGAGACTCTGCAGAAGAGCCTTCTTGTGTCCCATGCCTTCTGTCTAGTGCTTCGTACATGCGTAGTCCTAAGGGAAAGGACAGGAGGAGAACAGACCATGCTAACTGGGGACAGGCACCAGTGTCACCCCCATACTTCACACACGGTAGAGGTTATTCCTCAAACAAAAATGCGGGTTCCTCTAGAACCATCCTGGGAACTCCCCTGATGGACTTTGGTTGCCAGTCTTTGGTGATCACTTCCCCATTGCTTGTGTGTCAAGGGTAGCATGTTTGCATTTGTATTATTTCATGCAATGGTGCCAAGCAGCAGTTAGGCAGTGGTGCTATTAGAAGCCATAGACACATGCCCTGTAGTGTCAGGGAGAGAAGACATGATCAGAGACCTGCCAGCAGGCAGAGTCCTAGCTCCCAATCTGCTTTCAGAGAGGCAGACGTAGGCTGGGCAGAACAGTACAGAACACACCACTTTGAGCGCACCAGGAGAAAGATCTGGCCCATCTCACTGTACATGCTTGCATAGAAGTGAGAATAAGGAAAGTCCAACCCATCACCACTGCCTATGGCCTAAGGACCAACACCATTGACATTATTAGAAGCTAGCTCTAAGAGCCGAGTCTTGAGCCCTTCCCAAACCACTGAGTCAGAGCCTACATCACAATAAGTTCCCAAGGTGGTGTGGGGCTTGTTAGGCTCTGAGAAGGTTGGGTCTGGACAACTGCACAGTAGTAACAAATGTCTCTTATTAAAAATTGTCCCTGGTATGACAGGGAGCCTTTTGAAATTTAGTTGCATGTCTCTGACCTGCTTAAGCCAACTTCCAGAAGAGAAAGCTAGCCTGTGCTGTCTGGATTTAGCTGTTATCTGCAGACAGGTAATGTAGACACCCCCTGGCCTCCAGGAGCATGGTGTCCAGAAGAGAAGACAGATGCAGTGATTACAGACCACCGTTGTGAGTGATGGGCTCAGAGCTGGAGAGGCTGAAGGGTGCTGAGCAGGACCAGTGCTCAGCCCAGCCTTGTAGGACCAGGGCAGTTTCCTGCTGAATGTCAACTCAGCCACGTTCACAAGGCTGAGCAGGAACCAGCAGGATAGAGACGAGGCAAGAGCTGTGCTAGCGACTTTCACCCTGTATTTTCGCTCACAGTTCAAGGTGCAGCCCAGCACGGTGAGGACAACAACTTGGCAATCTATTATGTAGGAAGACACTCTTATATTCAGAGGCATGTTAGTTACCTTTCTCGCTGATGTGGAAAACACCCAATAGAAACAACTTAAGGAGATGTTCTAATTTCGCTTCCGCTGCTATGATAAAAATGCCCCGACAAAAGCAACTTTAAAGAGAAAGGATTTACTCTGCTCATAATTACAGGCTAGAGTCCATTATTGCAGAGAAGTCAAAGCAGGAACTTGAAGCGGCTAGTAGGCCAACAGTCCACAATCCCAATAGGCAGCAGCCTCAGTCAAGAGCGTAGAAATGAATGCACCCATACCTAGCACCCACGCTATACATATACAATACAGGGTCTCTTTCCTGCCCAGGAAATGGTGCCGCCCACAGTGGGCTGGCTCTTCCCACACTAATTATAATCAAGACTATTGGTTACAGGCACAGACACATCCACCGGTCAACCTGATCTATACAATCCGCCATGGATTCTCTCCCAGGTGATTGAAGACTTTGTCAATTAAAATTAACAACAAGACTGTGCTGACAATTAAAATCACCACCACAGAGAGAGAGGGGTTATTTTGGCTCACACTGTGAGGGTACAGTCTGTCCTGGCAGCTGGAACATGAGGCAGTTGGTCATACTGCAGCCGTGGTCAGGAAGCAGAGAGAGAGATGACTGGGGTCCTCAGTTTGCTCTTCCTTTTTTATTTGGTTCAGGATCCTAGCATGGGCTGGAACCACCCATAGTTAGGGTTCTTCCCACTTCTGTTAACGCAGCCTACAAACTCTCTCGTTGCTGGATTTTTCTTGTCCTGCCAGGTCCCTAAATAAACACACAGACGCTATATTAATTATTAAACTGTTGGCTGATGGCTAGGGCGTCTTATTGGCTAACTCTGTCTTAGTTATTAACCTATTTCTATTAATCTGTGTATTTCCACGTGGTTTTATCTTACCGGAAAATGCCTGGCACATCCTTTCTTCCCAGTCCCTACATAGTGACTGTCTTTGGCGGGCTTCCTCTGCCTACCTTTCCCAGAATTCTCCTTGTCTCCTCGTCCCGCCTATCTTCCTGCCTCATTGGCCAGTGTTTTATTCATCAACCAATAAGAGAAACATATACACAAAAGGACATCCCCATCACTCTCTCTCAGACATGCCCAGAGCTGTGTTACCTAGTGATTCTAGACTGTTAACTTGACCACATTAGCCATCATAGGGGGCCAATGAGGAGAGGCCATGAGATCACTGGGATAAGAGAAATATGGACATGGAATTTTCCATATTTATTTAACCAAGAAATACATTTTATTGGAAAAGATCTGCCTTAATCTTTTCGTAGCAAAACTTCATCACCAAGATACCAACTAGTTTTTATTCACATAAAATATAAAAAAAATTCAAAGTCAGTAAGGTGCTCTGCACATATCCTACCTGGCTTACGGCTATGCTTTGTTCTTTTAGATATTTGAAGATGTCAACATCTCCAAACGGCCCCAAATTGAGCGGTTGCTAAGGTGTACTGACAATATCTTCACATTTATCTTCATCCTGGAGATGATTCTAAAGTGGGTGGCCTTTGGATTTCGAAGGTATTTCACCAGTGCCTGGTGCTGGCTCGATTTCCTCATTGTAATCGTAAGTTTACTGTCTCTGTGCCCTTTCGGGTTGGGGCAGGGATGGAAGAGGGGGCTGCCTTTCCTGTGGTCCTCATATGCGTGCCTCCCAAAATAATTCCGTGCACTGTTACAGTACTTACTGCTCCCTGTCATCTGTCCAGCTGTGGTCCAGCCCCCGTGGGCCCTGCCTCTCACAGTTGCCTTTCATAAACATACTGTCCCAAGCATGTCCAAGATGGCACTGCTCCACCTCTCTGATCACCGCTTGTGTCTGATGGAAACCTAGAGGAGCTTCGGGCATTCTCTATTTTTCCTTCTCCTTCCAACTTTTTTTTTCTTTTTCTATTTTTCTGATACTGATGTTTAGGAGGTAGGAGAGGAAGGTTCATGGACGTTGTCTTATTCCCCACAATGGTGGGGAACGCATCAGCACTCTGTGATGTCGGCCACACTAAAGATAAAGGCTCCTGCAGCTCAGAAGGTCAACAACTAGCTTTGGGCGCAGAACAGATCAGTGGTGATGCTGGGCTTTGTCCCTCCAGGCCTGCAGTGCTGACGTTAATAATAGCAATAGTGGATGCGCTCTGCTGCTTTCTCCTTATTGCTGTTGCCTTAACTTTTCCTGGGGAGAAACAACCAACGTCTGTGTATTCATCCCAGATGGGCACCAATACACTAAAGTACAATTTCTAGTCCCACTTGGTGAGCCCGTTGGGCTTCCTTACAGGGTGTGGGTGACCCCAGAGCAGCTGCGTCACGGCAGAGTCTGGCCCCATCTACAGGCAGGTGCATCGTGGAGCCCTGTTGTCAGTCAACCGTCCACTCCCTACATACTCTAGGGTCTCCCAGGATGACCTGCGGTGGGAGAGGGAGGGCACAGGTGAGGGAATCTCAGGTCTTCCTTCTTCAGCCCCTTAGGGAATGCCCATAGCTGCATTTCCATAGACCTGGCTGGCACTCTACCAGTCTGCTCTAGTTACCATGACTACCAGGCACAAAGCCCAAGATGGCATCATGCTATGTCTGGAGAAAAAAAAAATCTTGCGACAGCCACATTTTCTGCCACCTGTGCCAAATGTCTTCTTCCTTCTACTTATTATAGTCACTCTCTGTGGAAGGGCTTTTATTTTCCCTGTTTTCAGAGGAAGAAAGTAACTCAAAGGCTCTGAAATGCTCAAGACTACCTGCTGAGAAGTGGTAGAGGCGAGACTCAAACCTAGGAAGTCTCACTGCAGGGTGCAGGGTTTTAACAGGTGCCACCGTTATATTGATCCCACTTCTGCTTAGGAAAGCAGGGAAGGGGCTGGGGCACTGGCTTAGGTGGCAAAGTGCTTGATGTACAGTCATGAGGACCTGAGGTGCAATCCCCAGCTCCTGTGCACAAAAGCCAGGTACATCTACATGGTGCCGTCTTCCCAGCTCTGAGGAGCCCCAGCTTGGAGGACCCCTGGGGCTCGCTAGCCACACTGGTGAGTGAGCTCCAGAATCTGTGAGACTTGGTTTCAGAAGATAAGGTGGAGAGCGGTTGAGAACGACACTGACGTTGACTTCAGGGCCTCCACATGCACACACGCAGTGTGCATACACATCAAGACAAAAACACGAAAGCAAGGACTATGAACACTTTAAATTTAGCAAATTCACAATAGATAGTATAAACCTAGCAGCGATCCTTAAATATGTCAAAAAGCCATCTAAAGCCACAGTGTCACAGACATCAGCAGGCCCAGGTGGTTTGCACAGGCAAGTTTTACTAAATTCAATATTAACCAAGCTGTTTTGAAGGATAGACGAGGGGAACTGTAAACTAACCAAACGAGACAAGCGTAACCCTTGCTTGTTTTTGAGATGGGTTCTCATGTAGCTCAGGCAGTGGTCATGGCAGGCGTGGTGCTGGAGCTGATCCACATGGAGAGTGTGAGCAAGCACTTTTGAAACCTCAAAACCCCCCCTCTCCCACACTTCCACCAAGGCCACACCTGCTAATCCTTTTAATCCTACCAAGCAGTTAGTTCCACTAACGATGAGCCATGGGGGGCCATTCTTATTAAAACCACCAAGATTACACACAAATCAATCAAGATTACATACAATGGGGGCCATGAGATGGCTCAGTAGGAAAGGTGCTTGCCACCAAACCTGATGACCTGAGTTCAATCCTCAGAGCTTGTATGGTAGAAGGAGACAGCCAAGTCCTGCAAGTTGTCCTCTGACTTCCGAGCTCTACACAGTGCCCTCCCACAATAAATAAATGGGAAAAAGGTTAACGATACTTACAATAATTTTGGAGTAGGAAAACACAAACCTAAAACATAAAAATATGTAAGCTCAACTCCTTGAAAACGTACAACTTCTATTTTCTACTCAGCAATGCTAAAATTGTAACTAAGGACAAATTAGACCCCAGGACTTAGTATTTGTTGTGCACATGACAGGTATTAGTATATATCCATAATATATGAACTATATGATACAAATCACATGGAAGTTGACACCCAAAGGTGAGACTGAGCAAGGGCACAGATGGGAGAAACTGGGGTTGCTGACACATGTGTGAATAATTGCTGACTCATTTCACGAGTGAGAGTTCGCATCACCCAGACTGAAAAACATTTTTTACAGTTAAGTGACACCTGAATTAAGAAGAGAATTGGAAATTAAAATCTCTAATCACAGCTAACAACTTAATTGGAATAGCCATTATGGGGAAAGTTTTGCATTATTCGATAAAATTACAAACCGTGCCTATTTATAAGCTAGACATGCCACTTCCTAGTATAGATCCCGTGGAAACTCTTGGACATGTATCCAAGAAAAACACACATGTCTGTCAGCTTATGATATTTTTTACAACAAAGAAAGGGAGGAAGCCTAGTCATTTACCAAAGGAGAACAGGTCCGGAAAATGTGACCTCTTGTGTCCTGTGATATTCCAAAGCAGTTAACGGTATGGGCCAGCGAGTTAGCATAGTGGGTGAAGGTGCTTGAGCCAGGTCATGGTAGGAGAGAAGAGACGCCTGCCGGCTGTCCTCTGATCTTAACATGTGTGGCTGGGTGCAGGTACTCACATTCATACAAAAAAACGGGAAGTAGCAGCATCATGGTGTATAATACACAATATACAATTTACATTATACACCATGGGGGGTGCTCAAAAAAGAGCAGAATGATCAATGCAAGTCAGGAAAAGATAAAAATAAAAACTGGAATACCTGTCCCTTTGAACAGAGATGACAGTGGAAAAGATCATGGCTGCTTTGTGGGAGAATCTGATCACGATCTCCAGATTTGATGGAACAGAAACTAACTTGAGGCTGAGATGAAGAGGTGCCTAATGTCCCCTCCCATAATGAGAGCCTTGCTTTGGCACTTCAGAACAGGCCACCTTCGCCGTCCTTTCTTGTTACAATCAGTCTTTACTCCATCCGCCTGAGCCCTGCCACCACGTGGGCACCCATCCAGGTGTCCTCAATAAGATAAGTCTTATAAAATAAATAGATTTATGATAATTAAGACTGAGCTAGCATATAAGAAGTCCTAGTCAATTGGCCAGCAGCATTGTAAACTAATATAAGACTCTATGTGTTATTTTGACTGCCCACATGGTGGCGGGACTCTGGCAGCTTGGCAGAAAGACTTATCAGTATACTTTCTGAGTAGAAGAGGAGAGTTTGCTGGAAACTGCTTCAATATTCTCCCAACAAAGTAAAAACATTATTTTAAATATGATGCATTCAAACACTTTATTTTTTTTGCATGGTGTACATGCACACATGTGTGAATTTGTGTGAGTTCACCTAAGGGTTTGGATGTACACTGCATGTGTATAGCCTAAGTATGGCTGTCAGGACAACCACAGATGTCTGTCTTCGGGTGTCTTCCATTTCTTGTCTATTGGAGGATCTCTCCACGGCTTGGAGCTTCACCATGTACATTAAGCTAGCTGGCCTCCTCGGGGTCCTCCTGTCCCCACCTTCCATCCCTAGAATGACAGGCATGGGCTTCCACACCTGGCTTTTTGCATGGGTGCTGGGACCCACACCCAGGCCCTCATTCATGAGAGGCAGGCACTTTTCTGTTATCTCCCCAGTACTAAATAAAAAATACTTAATGTTGACCACACATTTTGTAATGTAGCCATCCAACACATGCTCCCGCCCAATCTAGGATCTGATTTATGGGCTTGCCCTGTGTGTTGATGTCATGGCCATCTGGTTTCCTTGAATTCACACCAGTTTCTCAGTGTCTTCTGTGATTCAAGTGATACAAACACACTCCTCACTGCAACTGCTCTTGCCCTTCCAGCAGGATCTGGCTTGCCACTGTGCTCAACACCTCAGAAATAGAGTCCTCGATAGTGCTGGAGAGGTGATCATGTAAGCATGAGGCTCTAAGTGTGGATCCCTGGCATTCATGTAAAGACCAGGCAGAGCAGCACACATCTGTAACCCCAGAACTAGGAACCAGGCAGAGTGGCACACACCTGTAACCCCAGAACTAGGAACCAGGCAGAGTGGCACACATCTGTAACCCCAGATCTAGGAACCAGGCAGAGTGGCACACACCTGTAACCCCAGAACTAGGAACCAGGCAGAGTGGCACACATCTGTAACCCCGGAACTAGGAACTGGGCAGAGCAGCACACATCTGTAACCCCAGAACTAGGGAAGCAGAGACAAGGGTATGCTAGGCTTCACTGGCCAGTCATTCTTAGTGGATTTGGTTCCAGGTTCAGTGAGAGACTCTGTCTCAAACAATAAGGTGGAGAGCAATTGAGAAAGACACCACAAGTTGACCTCTGGTCTCCACACACATGCACACACAGATACACAGACAGACAGAGACAGACAGACAGACAGATGCATACACACCAAGGGGGAACAAAAGAAAAAAGGGAGAGAGAGAGAGAGAGAGAGAGAGAGAGAGAGAGAGAGAGAGAGAGAGAGAGAGAGAGAGAGCACATGAGCCCTTGAGCCTGTGCTGGCAGTCCTGGCTGCCCAGGCAGCTGTCCTCACCAAGCAGTGTCTCCTCTCACAGGTGTCTGTGGTCAGTCTCATGAACTTACCAAGCTTGAAGTCCTTCCGGACTCTGCGAGCACTGAGGCCTCTGCGGGCGCTGTCTCAGTTTGAAGGAATGAAGGTACATGTCTGGGTGGATGGGTGGAAACTTAGTTAACATGACAGGCAGAGGTCATCTGCCCTCGGGCTTTGGTCAGTTTTTTACTGGGGTCCTACACAGCCAGACCTGGGCCTGGACTATGAGAAGCTGAGAAAAAGACTATGCCATGGTCTGTTTCTTGACAGTGGAGGCCGCCTCTGTCTTCCCTTCAGCATCCTAGGTAAAGACATGCCCCGTGTCTAGTGTCATCTTCACAGGGCACTTCTGAGGTCATGCTTGGTGGCCGTATGAGCAGAAAGCAGAGCTCATCATGGGTTGGGAGAGGGATGATCAGGGTAAAGACAAAGTAACTCTAGAGGTCCAGTCCCACACACTAGGTCCGCTGGGGAAGATGGGGAGCATGCTGGGCGCCCCATCTGCTATGTTTTCCTCTGCCTTGCTTCCCAAAGGTTGTGGTCAACGCCCTCATCAGTGCTATACCTGCCATTCTCAATGTCTTGCTGGTCTGCCTCATTTTCTGGCTCATATTTTGCATCCTGGGAGTAAATTTTTTTTCTGGGAAATTTGGAAGATGCATTAATGGAACAGATATAAATAAATATTTGAATCATACCGAAATTGGAAACCAAAGCCAATGTCAAAGTAGCAATTACTCGTGGGAGGTCCCGAAAGTCAACTTTGACAACGTGGGGAACGCCTACCTCGCTCTGCTGCAGGTGGTGAGTGCTTTGGGTATGTCTTCTTCCAGGGAGAGAAAACCTGGAAGCCTAAAATCATATTAGTCCACCGAGACTGTGGATCCTAGTCCTCTTCCCAGGGGTGGCACAGGGGTGGGGCGTCTTTGCGAAATTTCACGGAGAGTGTCTAGCTTAGTTACGTCTCTCATTTCTTTGACAAACCACCTGACACCTTAGTATCTGTTCTGTTGCTGTGATAAAATAACCAACAAAAAGCAAGCTAGGGAAGAAAGGTTTTATTTTAGCTTATAGCTCCAAAGGGAACCCATTCCATCGCAGAGCAATGCATGATAGAAGGGTCCGGAGGCTGGCTGATTACATTTCATCTGTACACAGGAGGGGTGGCAGGCTATAAATCCTCAAAGCCCGATGCCAGTGACACACTTCTTTCAGCAAGGGTCCACACCCTAAAATTCTATGATCTGCACCAACACGGGGATGGGGGACAAGTGTTCAAACACACAAGGATATGGGTGTATTTATCATTTAAACCACAGCACCTGACAAAAGCAACTTAAGGCAGGGTTATTTTTGCCCGTGGTTTGAGGAACTAGACCACCATGGTGGGGAGCAAAGACATGGTGGAGCAGATTCTCTAGATATGGCAGCTGGTCACACTGGCTCTACAGTCAGGAGTGGACAGAAAGAAGCGGGTGCCGGTGCTCGGATCGCCTTTTTCTTTTTATTCACTCAGGGACCCCAACCCTGTGGGATGATACCACCCACACTCAGGACGAGTCTTCTCCTCTCAACTAACCCTCCTCAAAAACACCTTCACCACCTTCCCCGATGTGTGTACCCCTAGGTGATTTTGGAGCCAGTCGAGCTGACAGTGAAGACTAGCCATCACACATACCAAGGCCCCTGTCAGGGTCTGTTCGGCTTGCCTTGTCTTCTGGGGTTCCTCGCTTGCTGTTGAGAGCATCTGCCAGGGAGGAGCAGGCTTTTGGCAATACTTCTCTTTTTAAGCCGCAGCAACCAGGTGTGGGGCAGGTAGCCCAACCTTACCCCACTCTTCCCAAATGACCTATAGTGTAGCAATTCACTTTGTTTTAAAATCACTAGTCTTGGAGAAGGAAGAAAGAGAAAATGAATGACTCCCTCCCACCCCGTTTCTTCCAACCGTTCTACTGTGTGGACCTCTCTCTGGGGCAGGACGGACCCTGCTCACAGGGCCAGGCAATATTTCACAGGCATGCATCTGTCGATGAAAAAAGTCTACAGCTGTGTCCAAATTTTTCTGTGTCTGTTTCAGGCAACATATAAGGGCTGGCTGGACATTATGAAGGCTGCTGTTGATTCCAGAGGGGTGAGTCCATGTCTCACTATGTTCTAGAATGTTGCGCTCCAACCAGAGATGATATGAGCACCCAGACAGCCCCAAACTTCCTGCATGACAACTTTATCATTCCAGGTCCTCTCTGTCTTGTTCTTCTGGAGGCAGAACTATGTTATAGACATTGTTTGATAAAAAGAGCTCTACTCTATTCTGCTGGGCCTGACACCCCAGTATTCTGTAGAGTCCAACGTTTTCCCTCTGTGTGGTAAGGGGAGAAGGGTGAAAGAAGAGAATCCCATGTGTCCTAACTTGCTTTCTGTTGCTGTGACAACATGCTGACCAAACCAACTTGGGGAAGGGGGAGGGTTTTGTTTGTTTGTTTAAACCTACAGGTTACAGGCTATCACTGAGAGAAACCAGGGCAGGAGCTCAAGGTAGGAATCTGGATGTATGAACTGAAGCAGAGGCCCCAGAGAAAAACTGGCCTACTTCTTGTCCTTCCTAGGGTTACCACTGCTGTAATGAAACTCATGGCCAAAAGCAACTTGGGGAGGAAATGCTTTGTTCGGCTTACACATCACAGTCCATTGAGGGGAGAAGCAAAGATAGGAACTCAAGTCAGGACAGGAACCTGGAGGCGGGAGCTGCTGCAGAGGCCATGGAGGGAGGAACCTGGAGGCAGGAGCTGCTGCAGAGACCATGGAGGGAGCTGCTTGCTGGCTTGCTCTCCATGGCCTGCTCAGCCTGCTTTCCTATAGCATCCAGGATCCTCCCAGCCAACTGATGGCCCTGCCCATAATGGGCTGTGTCCTGCAGGTTTGCCTGCAGCCCCATCTGATGGAAATATTTTCTCAATCGAAGCTTCCTCCTCTCCAGTGACTCTAGCTTGTGTCAAGTTGACATAAAACTAGCAAACATACTTTCTCTGGCTTGATCAGCTATGTTCCTTACACAACTTGGGTCCACCTACCTAGGGATAGGTCCTCCTGCATCAACTGGGAATTAAGGAAATGCCCTACAGACTTTCCCACAGGCCAGTCTGACAGAAGCAATTGTCAGTTGAGGATCTCTCTTCCCGGGTGACATTAATTTGTGTTGAGTTGACAGAGTCTAAGCATCTTAGCAAGGCAGCCCGATGTGCTCTAGCTGATCTCCAAGTGACAGAGAGGAGGAAACCACCTTTCAGAGCCTGCTTGTCTTAACCTCAGGGAAGCATTAAGACTGGACTAAACTGGGGCAAGAAAGTAACTTCTCATGGCTTCAGGTTCTCTGGGGAGTAAAGGTTGTGGTTTCCAACTGTGGAATTTCAGTGAAAGAGAAAGTTGGAAATGCAGTCAGTAGTCTAGTCTGTTTCCCATTCCTCGTTTGGTTCAGTTAAAGGTTGGGAAGGGAGTTACCGGAGCTGGACAGTGAGCAGACGGCAAAGGAGGAAGTTTTCTTAGTTTCTTATCATGACGCATGTGTGGTTACTGTATTGGGGAGGCTGCAGAGTTGATGCCTGAGATGTGGTGAGGACCACAGACAGTAGCAGAAACAGGAGAGATGCAGCACTGAGGAAGGAGGGTCTTCACGGCTAACTGCTTTCCTCATGGCTCCACAGACTGACATCTACATGTAGATAATGCACAGACACAAATCACTTAGCTTGGTTCTCAGTACATGAATAAAGTCTCATTCCTGGAAAGCCAAAGCTAATAGAAGATACTTAACCGTTAATGTTATAGTTTATTGTAATATTTATATCTCAATTACAGATGCCATATATATGCAATTTAAATGTTTATTTTTTAATTTATTGTCTCTGTGTGTGATATGTGTGTATGAGTGAGGACCAGAGTTTGGATCCCCAGAATCCACATAGATGCTGGGTTGGCATGGAAACACTCTCTGCCTGTGATTCTAGTACTTGGAAGATGGAGATGGGATCCCAGAAGCAAGTGGGCTGATAGACTGGGGAGCTCTGGGTTCAAATGAGAGACTCTGCCCAAGGTAGCAAGGCCTAGAAAGATGGCTCAGTAGGTAATTTGCCATCAAGCCTGACAACCTGAGTGTGACCCCTCTGACCTACATGGTGGAAGGAGAGAGCCAACTCCTGCAAGTTGTTCCGGTCTCTAAATATAATTACTATGGCATACTTACACACACACACACACACACACACACACATAAACAAATAAATTTAAAAGCATATGCACAGCACATGTGAACAAACATAGACATATGCATGCATATCACACATGTTCTTTACATAGATAAATAGATACATAGATTGATAGATACATAGATAGATACATAGATAGATACATAGATAGATAGATAGATAGATAGATAGATAGATAGATAATGAATGAATGAGAGAGAGAAGCCCGGCCAAGAAGGCTCTTGAGTGGCTTGAGGCATGCCCTGAGCTGGGAAAGCATGTCTGTCATCAGCTATTGACCACACAGGAGCTCACTCTCTCACTCACTTATTCATGGCTCGTTCCTGTGCCTCGAGGATCTACTTATGAGAAGGTGTGCCAGGTGCTGGCAACTCACGAGTGAGAAGACACAGCCACAGGCAGAATGTTGACATCCGGGAGGTGTGGAACAGCCGTGAAGTCCGGTCACCTCTTCTTGAGGTGGACGTGTCCTCTGCTGGGCTCATTCTCAAAGGCCTATCTGTGCAGGCATTTGGAGACTTTCAAAAGACAAACACCACCACATTCCTCCCCTACTGCTTCTCATTGGGTGGGAGAAAAGCCCTAACCTCCTGCTTCCTATCTCCCCACCCTGTGTACCTTGAGCTAAGCAAGAAATCCAAAGAAGAGGCTCCCAGTGGTTCACAGCTGCCAGCAAGATGCTGTGTGGTTAAACTTGCTGGGGAAATCCATGCTGGTCTTCTGGACTAGGCAGCTAGGGCGGCTTGAATTTTCTTCAGTAACTGTTTTTCTCTCATTAAAATGTCCCCAACAGAAAGATGAGCAGCCAGATTTTGAGGCAAATCGCTTTGCCTATCTCTACTTCGTGGTTTTTATCATCTTTGGCTCGTTCTTCACCCTGAACCTCTTTATCGGCGTTATTATTGACAACTTCAACCAGCAGCAGAAAAAGATAAGTATGCATGCTGGCCCAGCTGGGCTGGCTCACCCAGGTCTGCTGAGGTGGTGAGGGGAGGTGACTGTCATGTAGAAGACTGTTCATGGTGCCATTCTGGTCTGCTCACGGCAGCCAGGGATCTCGGCTCCTCTAGCCTGGCAAAGACCCAAGTGGTCTCCTCAAAGTTGAGGGAACAGAATCTGAATTCTGCTCAGACATGGTGTTGGAGCTCTGTCTTAATTCAGATTCTTATTGTTGAGTACCAGGTGCTGCTAATTGGCCCTGAAGAGAATAGTAGCCAGCGTGATTAGCATGTGTGATCCTGCAGTCACACACCAACATCATCTCAAGAGTATTTTGTTATCCACAATGGAGGGAAAAGGCTTCCCTCTTTGGGTTACTGTGTCTTGGCTCCCAGCAGCCTGGATCTCCTGAAGCTGCTCTGTCAGATGACTGAGGGAGACGTGAGCTAGGCAGGCTCCTGTCTCAGGCAGTAACAATCTGATAATTTCTTTTTCTGATGTAGAAAATCTCTGGAGCCCTGGACTAACATTGCAAATTAAGGAAAATAAAAGAAAATTTAGATCCATTTACTCCAGTCATCAAATGATGATCACTTTAGACAATGCCTCACCATTTTGGTATAATTTGGAATAATCCTCTTCAGTTAAAAAAAAAGACATTTTTTTTTTTTTTGCTTTATGTGTGGTGGTGTGCTTAAATATATGTCTGTGTACCTCATGTGTACAGTGCCCAGGAGGCCAGAAGAGGGTGCCAGATCCCCTGGAACTGGAGTTACACATGGTTGTGAGTCACCATATGGGTGCTGAGAATTGAACCCAGTTCTTCTTTAAGAGCAACACGTGCTCTTAATCACTGAGCTCACTCTCCAGCCAACTTCTTAACTACCCCCGTGTGTGTGTGTGTGTGTGTGTGTGTGTGTGTGTGTGTGTATCCTCTCATACTTTTAATTTTCAGGTATATGAACTCATTAGTCATAGCCTTTTTTATAAAGCCAATTTTGCTGTAAGAATGTTCAGGGCTGGGGAGGTGACTAAGTGGTTAGGAATGCTTGCTGTGCAATCATGAAGATCTGAGTTCAAATTCCCCATCCCCGTGTAAAGAGCTGGGCACAGCTCCATATGCCTGTAACTCTAGTGCTGTTGGGCACAGAGAGAAGAGGGCTGCTGGGACTTCCAGCTTCCAGACTAACTCCAGGTTCACTGTGGAGACCCTGTGGCAGGGGAAGAAGGTGGAGAGTGATAGGATAGGACACAGAATGCCTTTTTCTGACCTCTGCACACACATGGATGCACACACCTGTATACACACACACGTACACACACACACACACACACTCACACATGCACACATACACACTCACACACGCACACATACACACACACACACACCAACACACACATACGCACATGCACACGCACACAGGAGCTGAATTATAGACCATAATTTCTCTTGACCGTACCTCTCTTTTTCTCCAGTTAAGTTGTTTCTACCTTTCTTGATGGCTTAATCAATCACGAACATTCATAAAATTCTGGTTATCTCTGATTATTTTCTTAGTATAACTCCCTGTAATGAAAACGTTAGAGGCATTGCCCAGCGACCTTCCCGACTGGGGACCGCCTTGCACCGAGTCCTCACCACCCTGCTTCCCACTTACCGTCTCTTTCCTAGACAGATGCACAAAGTGTGGCTCCGTGGTCTTCTGTTTCTTTGATCAGTTGTGAAGTTACAGGCCTCACTATCAATTGGCGCTCCTAAATACCAGCAAGGACCTTCTGTTTCTATCTTCTGACTATCTTAAAGACAAATTGCCATTCTTTTCTCATGTATATGCAACCTACTAAGTCCATTTTGTGACTTCCTTCTTACATTGTGTGTGTATACATGTGTGTGTGTGTGTGTACACGTGTTCATGTGTGTGGAAGTTGGAGATTGACATTGGGATCTCTCTCAGTGTCTCTCTACCTTATTTTTTTGAGGCAGTGTCTCTCATTGACCTGGAACTCACTGATTTGGCCCCAGGGATCTGCCTGTCTCTCCCAACGCTGGGATTACAGGCCTGTGCTGCCTGCCACACCCAGCTTTCGTATATTCTATTTTTTGTTAGTGTTGAGATGAAACCCAAGGCCTTGTCCATACCGGGAAAGTGCTCTCCCACTCAGCCACAACACCCAGCCCCACACCTGGCTTTTTATGTGGGTTCTGGGGACCAACCCAGGCTCTCATTCTTGCACTCTGCCTGGCACTCTGCCCATTGAGCCACCCTCCCTGCTCCACTTCTTACATTTTTGCATTAATATTTTTAAACTTAGAGACTTGAGTATTTTTGTGGAATCAAATCCCCCTTTGGACTTTCTTTCCTTTAAGAACACAAGGCTCTTCTCAATCCCTCTGCTCCGAGTTTATCTTTGGTTTTTATAACAATCCTAAGGTTTTTTTTTTTTTCTTTTTTCCTCTGTTGTCCTCTTCTAATTCATCTGAACACCACCTTGCTCTGACTGACCTCACCTTGCTCTGACTGACCTCACCTTGCTCTCACTGACCTCACCTTGCTCTGACTGACAGACCTCACCTGGCTCTGACTGACCTCACCCTGCTCTGACTGACAGACCTCACCTGGCTCTGACTGACCTCACCCTGCTCTGACTGACAGACCTCACCTGGCTCTGACTGACCTCACCTGGCTCTGACTGACCTCACCTGGCTCTGACTGACCTCACCTGGCTCTGACTGACTTCACCTGGCTCTGACTGACTTCACCTGGCTCTGACTGACCTCTCCTGGCTCTGACTGACTTCACCTGGCTCTGACTGACCTCACCTGGCTCTGACTGACCTCACCTGGCTCTGACTGACCTCACCTGGCTCTGACTGACTTCACCTGGCTCTGACTGACTTCACCTGGCTCTGACTGACCACACCTGGCTCTGACTGACCTCAACTGGCTCTGACTGACCTCAACCTGCTCTGACTGATTGACCTCAGCATCTGCAGGGAGTCCTGTGCTGTTTGTTGTGTCACAGCCATCCTGAGCCTGCTGCCCTGGGAGGAGGCGTGGCTTAGAGTCCCCTCTGTAAAGCATGTCCTGATTGCAGTCAATACTGGCAATTTGTTTGTTTGTTTGTTTGTGTTGTTGTTTTGTTTATTCGAGACAGGGTTTCTCTGTGGCTTTGGAGGCTGTCCTGGAACTTGCTCTGTAGACCAGGCTCAATACTAGCAATTTTGATGTCAACCTTGCGGCTTCGACTTAACCCCACTGCTGGAAAGCCTTTTGTGGATCACACCACAGCATCCTTTTGGTTCTTTATTATTATTTTTTTATTACAGAAAATTTCAAAAGTGTACAAGAATTTTCTAGAATGAATCTAGAACACCCAGCACCCAGCATTGCATTGACTACTAAGAGCGTCCCTCTGCCAGCGACGCCTCCACAGACCCTTCTGTGGGATTCAATTCATCTCACCATAAATATTTTAAAACGTATCTGTTTTTCATTACAGAAAAACAAAGAACAGTCCCAGGAAGAGTTACATTTCGGAGTTTGATGTTTTGTATTTTTTTTTCAGACAGGGTTTCACAATAAACCCAGGCTGGTCTCAAACTTTTTTTCAAACTTGTCTTTAAACTTTGTTTATTATTGTATACATGTCCATGATACACTGGTGAGCATGGGACATGTAGAAGTCAGAGACGACTTTGTGGAGTTGGTTCTCTCCTTCCATCTTTGTGTGGGTTCAGGGGCTCAAACTCAGGTCTCCAAGCTCCTTTACCTGCTGAGCCATCTTGCTTGCCCACATGTCTGGTTTCAAACATAACCACAATGTCATTACATTACCTAAAAAACTTTACATGAATTCTTCAAATTCATCAGATTGTCTCTATTTAATTTTCTTTGTTAAGATAGCCATTGCTGCTGCTACTGGTTTTTTTTTTTTTTTTTTTTTTTTTTTTTTTTGAGACAGGCTAGCTTGTAACTCACAGGCTAGCCCAAGCTGGCCTCAAACTCATAACCACCCTTCTGCCTCAGCTCCCAAGTATGCACAAGATTTAATTTTCAAAGTTAGTATATAAAATAATGAATTTCATTTTGGCAATTTTTTGGGGTATGTCTCTGTATGCGGTGTGTGCGTTTGGCTCCTCTTTTGTCTCTAGCTCTGTTAATTAGTTGTTTCTTGTTTTGTTTTTAAAGATTTATTTATTTATTACATATATAGTGTTCTGCCTGCATTCCTATACACCAGAAGAGGGCACCAGATCTCATTACAGATGGTTGTGAGCCACTGTGTGGTTGCTGGGAATTGAACTCAGGACCTCTGGAGGAACAGCCAGTGCTGAGCCATCTCTCCAGTCCTTAGTTTCTTCACTTCTTTGCGTTGTCCTCTTTCCATTTCATTAGTTTCTGTGGTGATCCACTCCATCTCTCCCCATCTACCTATTTGTTCTTGTTTTTCTGAGTCCTTTGGGCGGACACATCATTAAGTTCTTCACTTGAGATCACTGACTTTTTTATGTTTTGATACAGTTATTCACAACTATCTTTAATTTTCATGAAAGATTTATTAATTTTTTTATCTTTTTATTTCTTTCTTTATAGTGAAGTTTTGGGTCCAAATCAGGATTCATGTAAAACAAGTCCCTCGCATGTGGCAGCATTTTTGTGTCTGGTGTGACAGGTTGACCCAGGCTTAAGTTGGATCTTCTTTCCCTCTGTCTACTAATGAATTCTGGGGGTTTTCAAAACCACATCTGGTATAGGCACTGTCATTATTTCTAGGTCTTTTCAGAGAGAGAGAGAGAGAGAGAGAGAGAGAGAGAGAGAGAGAGACAGAGACAGAGACAGAGACAGAGAGAGGAGCTGCTTCAAGTCCAAAGCTACAAGGAAACACAGATAAAGAAGCGGATGTCTAATGGTTTTCCCCTCTCTCCTGGTGTGTTTCTTTCTCTTTTTTACACTGAGAAACTTGGTATCAAGAGCACAGGTGATGATGGACAATTAAAATTTCTACAGGCAGAGGCTGGAGACATGGCTCAGAGGTTAAGAGCATGCACAGCCCTTGCAGAGGACCAGAGTTTGGTTCCTAGGTTGAGCTAGGTTGAGCCAAGCACCTAGGTTGAGCAGCTCACAACTGCCTTTAACTCCAGCTCCAGGGCATTGGACGCCCTCTACTGGCCTCTGTACTCATGTTAACATACCCACACACAAACATACATATGTGTCATTTAACACAAAAATCAATATTTTAAATATCCACAGTTACTCGTTGTCTTTTTCCCAGGCATATGTATTATAGTCTCAAGAAGTCAAGTTAACACTATTATAATGAATATGACTTATTTCTACCTGGTATCCAGAAATAACCAGGAAGCAAGGCTGACTTCTAGGACTATGCAAGCTTTGGTCCACATGAGAGGATTCAAACCCAAGCCCTGTAGACACAAGTCTGTAGTCAAATGATTGGAGAAGAGCAGCATTTTACTGCTAATGAGAACTGAGTTTCTTGTTGGCTTTCATTGTCAAAGGACACTTGCCTTCCCTTTAAAAAAGATGCTTTTGGCCGGGCGTTGGTGGTGCATGCCTTTAATCCCAGCACTCGGGAGGCAGAGGCAGGCTGATCTCTGTGAGTTTGAGGCCAGCCTGATCTCCAGAGTGAGTGCCAGGATAGGCTCTAAAACTACAAAGCAACTCTGTCTCAAAAAACCAAAACCAAACCAAAACAAACCAAAACAAAAAAAGATGCTTTTGTCTACGTCCATACTGCCCTGAACGTGCCAATCCTGTTTTAAAAAGATGCTTGCGTGTGTGTGTGTGTGTGTGTGTGTGTGTGTGTGTGTGTGTGTGTGTGTGTGTTTGTGTGTGTGTATGCACACATGAGTGCAGAACCTGAAGAGGCCAGAAGAGGGCATGGGATCCCCTGGAGCTGGAGTTACAGATGGTTGTGAGCTGCCAGATGTCGGTGCTGGGAGCCAAGCTTAAGTCTTCTGCAAGAACAGTTTGCTCCCATCTCTCCAGCCTCCAGCACTGACTTTGGGAAAAACTAACCATTTTGTTTCTTATCTCTTAATTTTCAGAGCCTGGAGATTTTTTTTTTTTAAAAATCAAACTTCTGTAAAAATTCAGTTACATATTTCTAAAGAAGTCTGTTCTATTTAATCTGACATTTCTAGATTATTATTTTGGTCCATAAATTTCTAGAAATGAAAAATCCTAGCTTGTTTTCCTAATTAGCAGTGAGAATATTTAAAACTCATTGTTCTGGGAAGATTTTAATTAACTTTTACTAGAAATGTTGCATTAATTATTTAAGATAATTTAAGTACCATTTTATAGTATTTTTCTTCTCTTTTTAAAAATTTCACCCAGTTGTTTGTACATATTAATTGTGGGTTCATGTTATCTGGCATGCTCATCCATGTATATAATGTGTGTTAGTCAAACCCCTTCCCTCCTTTACCCCTCCTTCCACACATCTCCCTCTTCTGTGGGATTTTATTCTAAGGTTTTTGTAGCTAATTTCAATTAGAGCATTCTAATATGGAATATTTTCTATTATGTATATTTTAATTCACGCAAACTGAACTGTATTTAGTTTTTACAAAGATTCTGTAGTATGTTCATTAAAATGTTTAAACTCCCAGCACTTGGGGGGCAGAGACAGCGGATCTCTGTGAGTTCAAGACCAGCCTGGTCTATAAGAGCTAGTTCCAGGACAGCCTCCAAAGCCACAGAGAAACCCTGTCTCAAAAAACAAAACAAAACAAAAAAACAAACTAAAAACAAAACAAAAAAGTGTAAACTTTGTGTTCTAAAAAATGGGCTGTAACTGATTGAATTGACTTTGTTTCTCTTTTATCCCTTATTTAAAAATCAATTTTCCATCTGGTCTCTGAGTCCATATTCTTTTAATTCCCTTGGGAATAGGAACTATTGACAAAAGTGATATGTCACTTTAAAATTATTTCTAAAAATTCGGGACATGATTTTCAAAAATGGCTAGCAGTAACTAACTAGCTATCGGTTTCTCCATGTACTTAGGTGGCCAAGACATTTTTATGACAGAAGAACAGAAGAAATACTATAATGCAATGAAAAAATTAGGAACCAAAAAACCTCAGAAACCCATCCCAAGGCCACTGGTGAGAGCAACTGGCATTAAATACACTTGTGTGATATAAGATGGTGAGGGCACAGGCTTCTGAAATATCTCCTGTTGATTTTAAAGGAAGTATTCTTTTTACTGCTCTAAAATCACTTGTGTAAGTGTGTCTGTGTGTCTGTATGTCCATATGGATGTAGTGTTCACAGAGGCCAGAAGCGGGCACATTTAATTTTCTTTTCACACAGGTTCTCCCTATGTGGCTCTGATTGGCCTGGAATTTGTTATGTAGGCCAGGCCACCTTGAACTGACAGAGACCCTCCTGCCTCTGTTTCTCAAGTGCATGGGATTAAAGGTGTGCACCATTACATCTAGCAAAAATAAATCTTAAAAAAATTAATACTTGGAAAAAAGAAACCAATGTTCAACGTCACCCCCAGTCATCCTATGAAGTCACCAGTGCTCCTCCACCTTTGGTAGTTTTGGGGCTGGGATGCTGTTTTTTAGCCTATTCCAACCAGGATTGACAACGGACTTTAATGCAGAGTTTTGCTGAAGTTCTAATTATTCTGAATGGACAAACAGAGCCTTGGAGGTGTCTGTTCCATTTTGTCCAAGAGAAATAGATGTTCTCTGTGTCCTTCTCTCAGGTAAATGCGGATGTGGACATTGAGGTTTGTTTTTATATTGTTGAAGCCGACACAAGCTGTTTATCTCAGCCTCACACCACACCCATCACACCACCCCATCACACCACCCCATCACACCACACCCATCACACCACACCCATCACACCACACCCATCACACCACATCATCACACCACTAAAGTTGTGTTGCTACTGAGGATATTTTTTCTTTGTTATTTAAATTAGAAACAAGCTTGTTTTACATGTCAATCCTAATTCCCTGTCCCTCCCCTCTCCTGCCCTCCACAGGCCCCCCTCCCATCCCCTTTCTGCCCTCCAGGGAAGGGTGAGGCCTTTATGGGGGATCTTTAAGGTCTGTCTTATCATTTGGAGCAGTGCCTAGGCCCTCCCCCGTGTCTAGGCTTAGAGAGTTTCTCTCTATGTAGAGTGGGCTCCCAAAGTCTATTCGTGTTCTAGGGATAAGTACTGATCCACTACCAGAGGCCCCATAGACTGAGGATATTTTGACTTGCATTTTTGTTTTAAAGTAGAATTAAAAGTAAAGCCTAAGCACATAAAAACAGTCACCCTATGGAACTTGAAGCAAAGCAACAATGGGAGGCTATAAGAATCTCTTGTCCTTTGAAAGGGTCTGTGCATATTCTAAGAAACTGCCTTCATTGTAAAAAAAAAAAACAAATTTTGTTGTTTCAATGACATAATTTTATTCTTTCTTTTTCCTCCTCAGAATAAATGTCAAGCCTTTGTTTTTGACCTGGTCACAAGCCAGGTCTTTGACGTCATCATTCTGGGTCTTATTGTCCTAAATATGATTATCATGATGGCTGAATATGAAGGCCAGACCCAAGAAGTGAAGAATATCTTTGATATTATCAACATAGCCTTTGTGGTCATCTTTACCATAGAATGTCTCATCAAAATGTTTGCTTTGAGGCAATACTACTTCACCAATGGCTGGAATTTATTTGATTGTGTGGTCGTGGTTCTTTCTATCATTAGTAAGTAAAACCTGTAGCCAGGGCTTTCCAGGGTGAGGCAGAAGTAAACCTCGAAGCTAATCATTTGAAAGCATGTCAAGTTTCTCCACAAAGCAACAGATTAGGCTTAATGTAGAGTCTGGGGCAAAGTGGGGAGGGCTAGGGAAGTCATGCCCTGTTTAGGAATTGCCACAAGGCAGTGATTTCCATTTTCTTGACTGCACACAGTTGAATCTGCTTGTCCAATGGAGGGAAACAAAGTCTCTCTGCTAACAGTTTTTGCAGGGGTTCCTGACATCTCAGGTGGCTGAATCAGAATTCTATCTCTTCAGAGCCACCATGAGCCCTGGTGGGTGGTTTGTGGTTTTAGGAGTTTGGCTGTTAGCACTGCTGTTGGTGCCTGTGTTCAAAACCCACAAGGGGGCCAGAGCAGCTGTTGAAGCACATGGCAATGCCGGGGCTTCCTTGCCTCCTGCCGAGGCGTCAAGACAGCCTCACATGACAAGCGGTGCCTGTTCTTTATCCTGAATCCATGTTCAGGAGCCAGGGCCTGGGCTGGGCATGTCCCAGGTGCTTTGACACACTCACCAGCAAGCCTGTCTGTAGTCAGTGGATTTTTCATAACCACAGACATGCTGCCTAAACCATAAAGAATGGAAGAAAAAAGAATTATCATCGTATGCTTTATTATCTTTTTCTTTCTTTTTTTGGAGTTTCAAAAGATTTATTTATTTATTATGTATATTTATTATGTACACAGTGTTCTGTCTGCATGTATCCCTGCAGGCCAGAATTGGGCACCAGATCTCATTACAGACAAGCACACTACAACAGCAGGTTCTGCTTCTAACCTCTGGGTCATCTCTCCAGCCGTCTCTCTTACTTTTCCCCCCAGTTCTGAGAATCAAAACCCATCCTTGTGCATGCTTAGTATACTTCCAAGCGGCTAAACCATTAGAGTTTGTGTCTCTAAAGTCTGATTTTAGATAATCCATTAATTTGACTTTTTCTTTTTCTCTTTTTTGAGGAGGAATGTTAAGATGGAGTCTCACTCTAGTCCAGGTCGACATGCAATTCACCATATAGCTTAGGCTGGCCTCAAATTCATTTAGCCCTCCTACTTCAGCCTCCCAAGTGCTGAGATTATAGGTGTGAGCTGCCCCATCTGACTTAACTTCACTTTTTACATCGTGTGTGTGTAGTGGGGCCCATGAGGTGTCCTCATAGTTCAGAGTGCAAAGGGGACAAGGAAAACTGATCTTACAAATCTTCCCATCTTGGAAAGGCTGCATCACAGGCATTAGATCTGAGTGTTGGTTACCCTTGCTACCAAATGATTGTGTCAGGGTCGGCCTGGGTTCAAAGCCATGAGGTTTATGTAGATAGTTTAAATAGGCCCATGTATTGGCAGCAAAATAGACCTATGGTCTTTAGTAGTTAGTCCCAACCACAAGTTCAGGTGAAAGTGACATCAGTAGAAGTTAGGTGATGGTGATCAGAGGAGTCTGGGACCTGACCCCCCTCCCTGACACACACACACACACACACACACACACACACACACACACACACACTCTCTCTCTCTCTCTCTCTCTCTCTCTCTCTCTCTCACACACACACACACACACAATCACACACACACTCACTCTCTCTCTCTCTCACACACACAATCTCACACACACACACACACACAATCACACACACACTCTCTCTCACACACACAATCACACACACACTCACTCTCTCTCTCTCACACACACAATCTCACACACACACAATCACACACACACACACACACACACTCTCTCTCTCTCACACACACACACAATCACACACACACACACACACACACAAAGGGAGTGCCAGGAGCCCTTCTGCCCACATGCAAAGGCGTCATCATTCTGTTGCCCTTTCCAGGACATGCGGGGCATTGTGAAGCTGCTAGAAAAGTCTCTAGGATCCTTCCACCAGCTCCTAGGTGCCTGAAGTCACACGAACTACTAGAAATTTTGCTCCAGGGCCCAGTGCAGGACAGACTGTTCACATGAAGCCAAATTCTGTTCCCTAGTGTGGGTGGAAGTCCATGGGCCTTTATGTATGCATATCCAACACCTGGCCTGCACTCTTCCCCAGGCTCCTTCCTCAGCTCCTGCAGTAATGACTGCTAAATGAGTGATCAGTGAGCCTCTCCCTGGGAGTTAGCAGTGTGACTGGTGGATAGCACTTACTCATTTTAAAACACACACACACACACACACACACACACACACACACACACACACACACACACACACACACACACCTGTACTTAGAGAAAGGACAGATTCATACAGACCTGATTAGTCCAGGTGGTATTTAAGGTTGAGCCTGAAAGGGCCGGTATTGCTGAGTTGACACCATCAAACCTTGTTAGGATCGTCTACTCAGTTAGCATACCGCTTTCATACACTCAGATGATGAGGTATAGCTAGTGAGTTCTCTGTAGTCATCAGGAGACTGGCAGAAACATTTCACTGTCATGATCCCTAATGACCTCAGAGCAAGGGGAAAACCATGTCTACACAAGGCAAGCATGTTCCAGCCATTCTATAATATTTGGGCCAAAATGTAAACTCCTAACACCCCTTAGCTCTTGCCTGCTCAGCAGGGAAGGCGAGAACAGGGTGACATTTCGGGTCCAAATATTCATCAGTTTGCACAAAGCCCTGTTTGAGACTCCGTTTCCAGGGTGTCCACAACAGAGAGCATGTCTCTCAACGTCACATGTTAGCTTCAGGTGAGCCTGGGCACCTCAGTGGTCCCCAGAGTGAGTGGAATGCCAAACAGGAGAGCCCAGTGTGCAGCTGTGGGCTAAAGGGGGAGCATCTCAGGACTTCCTCCTCCCTCCAGCGCCCCACACAGCAGTTAGTGTGTCCTCACCTGCAGAGGGCTGTAGGGAGACCTAGATGAAGGAGCCCTTGTCCCAATAAACTCAGGTCTCTCCGATCCTACAGTTTCCCTCTGTAGCTCAAGCAAGGCTTAAGCCAAACTCCAGCAGAAGCTTCACCATGCCCTCTGAAAGGTTCAGCATGTGAAAAACAATGGCCTGCCTTCCATCTGCATTCGGTAAACAGGGACAACCATGGTAGGTGTTGTCCCATGGGTAGCTAAAAGGAACATCATCATAGGCAAAAAACCCTGTATAGCCTTCCACAGTTCCCTTGCTTGTCTTCGAATGTATACCCCACCCCGCCCCCATCAAAAGTCCCATCTAAGACTTCGTGGCCCTTAGAGATGTATTTTTCAAATTGAAACACAGGCGGGCATTTCTTAGTTTTGCAAATAAAGGACAAAGTGTAGGTAACGCGTAGGACTAGCTGGGGTCGCAAGGGCGGTGCACGCTGGGAGTTCACTGGCCCTCCCTCTGCAGGTTCCCTGGTTTCTGGCTTGGAGAACAGCGTTCCTTTCCCTCCCACGCTCTTCCGAATCGTGCGCTTGGCGCGGATTGGCCGCATCCTCCGACTGGTCCGGGCTGCTCGAGGCATCAGGACGCTGCTGTTTGCTCTGATGATGTCTCTGCCGTCTCTGTTCAACATCGGCCTGCTGCTCTTCCTCGTTATGTTCATCTACGCCATCTTCGGGATGAACTGCTTCTCCAAAGTGGAGAGGGGCTCTGGAATCGACGACATCTTCAACTTTGAAACGTTCTCGGGCAGCATGCTCTGCCTCTTCCAGGTGACCACTTCAGCTGGCTGGGACTCTCTGCTCAGCCCCATGCTGGCTTCAAAAGCCGACACCAACTCCTCCTCCCAAGACAGCTGCCAGCAGCCCCGGGTAGCCATCATCTATTTCGTCAGTTACATCATTATCTCCTTCCTCATCGTGGTCAACATGTACATCGCGGTGATTCTAGAGAATTTCAACACGGCCACCGAGGAGAGCGCGGACCCCCTGGGCGAAGACGACTTTGAAATCTTCTATGAGATCTGGGAGAAGTTTGACCCCGAAGCAACGCAGTTCATCCAGTACTCGGCCCTCTCTGACTTTGCGGACGCCCTGCCTGAGCCGCTGCGCGTGGCCAAGCCTAACAAGTTTCAGTTTCTGGTGATGGACTTGCCCATGGTGACGGGCGATCGTCTCCACTGCATGGACGTTCTCTTTGCCTTCACCACCAGGGTCCTCGGGAACTCCAGCGGCTTGGACACCATGAAATCGCTGATGGAGGATAAGTTCATGGAGGCCAATCCTTTCAGAAAGTTGTACGAGCCCATAGTCACCACCACCAAGAGAAAGGAGGAGGAGCTGTGTGCCGCCGTCATCCAGAGGGCCTACCGAAAACACGTGGAGAAGATGATCAAGTTGAAGCTGCAAGACAGGTCGAGTTCGTCACGCCCAACAGTTTGCAACGGAGACTTGTCTAGCTTGGATGTGCCCAAGATCAAAGTTCACTATGACTGAGCCCTCATCTCCACCCCTACCGCCCCAGCCTAGCTCCCAGCCTGTGTGCTCTGGAGGTCCACAGCTCAGTCTACGAGCAAGCAGTGAGCTCACTGGACGAGCGTTCCACTTTTTTTCTCTGCTAAAAGAGGTGGCGTATTAGTGTTTATTTAAAAATGATTCTTGAAGGGTTTTAAGATAAGGCTACCCACCGAGGTCTGGGACTGATTCAATGAAGAAAAGACATTGGGAAGGGCTGCAAAGGGGGGGGGGGCGCACAGTGATGGTAGGCTTGAAATACAGTTCAAATTATATAAATATAAAAGAATGAGAAGGAAAAAAATCACACGAAAATCTAAGGTTGTGTTCTCGGCACATTTCCCAACATATTTGTTTAATGTTTCATGTTTCTTTTGCATGTTAAGTGAGAAGTCAAAACCTGCAATAAGCAAAAGGTTGCTGCCGGTGTTCTCTACCAGAACTAAGAATCTTAGGTGTGTAGCTCAAGCCTGAAGCATGATCCTTACTTTGCCAGTTAGCACTGTTTTCAGAAGTTCCGGCCTCTCTGTCACAGGTGTTTAACAAATAAACAGATAAACAAAACATCAGTTTGCATTTCATCGGGACAGTGGGCTAAAATGACCCTCCTGGTGGTGGTTTTGTAAGCTGTGGTTTAATAAGGCCTGGAGCCAGACATCTGTCAGGAAGGTGTTAGTGGTGGGCTCTTCACAAGGAAGAGACCCGTGTCTCGGCAGTCACAGATTTCTGTGATGTGAATGTCCCTACCATGACTGGTTCCAAGCTGCAAATGCAGAAGTTACTGGATGAGGAGCTGAAAAGAAATGCGTGTATGGAATGCTCGAGAGCTAGCCTGAGCTGGCTGCAGCCCACCATGTGCTGGAACCAATGAGGAAGTCTGGTTGACTCTGGTTAAAGTACCTGCAGAGTTAGAGCCGGGGATTGGGGGTGGCTCAGTTGGGAATGTTGTTGCCGGGCAACCATGAGGACCCGAGTTTGATCCTCAGCACTCCTGAAACTGTATCAGTCATGTAGGGGTGTCAACCCCTCTGTAATCCCAGCGCCCAAGGAGTCAGGGTGGGCTAGTTAGTTTTTATAGTTGACTTGACACAATCTGGAGTGACTTGGGAAGAGGGAACTGTGAAGAATTGCTCAATCAGATTGCTCTTTGGCCAGGACTATGAGGGACTGTCTTGATGATGATGGACGTGGGAGGGCCCAGCCCACAGTGGGACGCATCATCCCCAGGCAGATGAGCCTGGGCTGTATAAAAATCTAGTCAAGCCGGAGCCAGAGGGTGAGCCAGCGAACAGCATTCTCCCATGGTCTCTGCTTCAGTTCCTGCCTCCAGGTTCCTGCCCTGACTTCCTTTGGTCACGCACTGTTACCTGGTGACAGAGCTGGAATAGACCCCGAGCTCCCCCAGGTTGTCTTTGGTCATGGTGTTTGTCACAGCAACAGAGGGTAGGTCAAGCTTTGGAACCATGATAGGAAGAAGGAGGAGGGGCTTGCAGGACCAGGGATCCTTTGAGATGAGCCTCCCATGTAGGACTGTAAAGATCAGTCCAAAGTCATGGTCAAGTTCTCCTTAGGGTCCAGGTGGCAACCCATGGAGCAGGCTAGATAATGCCTCTGAGGGTGGGACCTTACAGATCCCTGCCAAGGTTCCCTTATTTTTAATTGAAAATATTTTTTCATACAATATAGTTGGATCACAGTTTCCTCTCCCTCGTCTCCTCCCAGATTCTTCTCACATTCTCACCCATCCAACTCCACACCTTCTCTCATCCCTCCCTCCCCCTTTAGGAAACAATCAGGCAAAAAAGAGTAAAGAATAAAAAAGGGAAACACACACACACACACACACACACACACACACACACACACACACACGAAACTGAAGCCAGGCTTTAATCCCAGCACTCTGGAGGCAGAGGCAGGTGGATCTCTGTGAGTTTGTGGCCAGCCTGGTCTACAGAGGGAGTGGCAGGATAGGCTCCAAAGCTACACAGAGAAACCCTGTCTTGAAAAACAAAACAAAACAAAACAAAAAACCAAAAAAAGAAACTGAAACACACATAGACATGGACACATTCATGCACACACACACACACACACACACACACACACACACACACACAAAGATAGAGAAAACTCATAAAAACACAAAATTGGATGCCATAATATACAAGCAAAAGACCAGTAAGATTAAAAAAGCAATATAATAAAAAAAAATCTACAAAAATACCACCGAGTTTGTTTTGTGCTGGGCATCTATTGCTGGGCATGGGATCTGTCCTTAAGTGTAGTTTATATACCAGTGAGACGCCATTGGAGAAAAGCAGTTTTCCTTTGCATGTTGTCTACTGGAGACAGCATCTTGGTTAGGGATGAGCGCTCACATTTCCTTTCTCAGCGCCGGACACTCCCCCTCACCCCCAAACACACCAAATTTTCTAAACGGGCTGGCTTTCTTTCTTGGGGAATGCCTCTTTGCTGGAGGTGGGAGGATCCACCAGGGGGGGCTGTTGCTCCTGCAGCACACCGTCCATGGTGCTGAATAGGATCTTCTCTGTGCAGAAGCTCCAGGCCCCTTGCATGTGTCTATCCTAGCTAGGCATGGTGGGTTCCTCCAAAGGCAAGCACCAGCTCCAGCCGGAGGCTGGACTACACTTCCTTCACTAGATGGCAGCAAACACCCAACTCGCTCTTCCTAAGTGCCCCACCGTGATCTAGGACAGCTTGGTGCTCCCACAGCCACAAGGCTGAGGGAGGAGACCCAAGGCAGGACATGGAGACTTCCTGAAGCCTTGGAGAAAGCCAGAGGTAGTGTTGGGTGCTTGTGATCCCAGTGCTGGGAAACCGGATGTAGCCCTGGAGGCTGAAATGATGCCCGGGGCTCATTCCCCCAGGGTGGGGACACAGGGAATGTCCCGATTAACCCCACAGACATAGAAGCCTCTCACACACTTGTCCTGTCACTAGTCGTGTCCTGAGGATGAGGCTGGCACACCTTGTGTAACAGCTGGGAACCAATGACCCATGACCTGTAGAGCATCTATGCTAATTAGGAAGAGAATCCCACAAGTGTTCCCAGGTGATAAAGAACCGCAATGTAACAAATGCCAGACACCAGGCACAGCTCTGCTCTCGGGAAGCGGATGGAAGAGGGCTTCAGGGGAGAGTGACAATTGGCTGAGCTTGATGGACAGGTAGGGTTTTGACAAGTTGAGACTGTTTGGCAGAGTGTGTGCAGTGGAGGAGACAGTCCCAGCAGCACTGTGGAAGTTGGGATATGTAAGGCCATTCCAGTTGCCCAGCTGACCGCATGTGGAGTGTGGTGAGTGGGACACGGGCAACAGGGCCTCTAGAAGGAACCAGTGTTGGGGAGACAGCTGTCAGCAGGGTTCGTTCTGCAAGCATGAGGATGGAAGTTCAGTCCCAAGAATCCATGAGAAAAGGCCAGTTGTGGTTTGTCATGCTTTCCAGCGCAGTGCTGGGGAAGCAGATACCAAAGCACCTGGCGTTCACTTGCCAGCCAGCCCACTTGGCAAGTTCTGGGCCAGTGAGAGACTCTTTCTTAAAACATAAGGTAGGCCTGAGTTGACATCTAACCTCTACACCCATGCACACACATCCTTGTGTACCACACATCCATTTGTATAATATGCGCGTGTGCGCGCGCATGCGCGTGTGCGCGCGCACGCGCACACACACACACACACAGACACACACACAGACACACACACAGACACACAGACATACACACACACACACACACACACACACACAGACACACAGACACACACACACACACTCTCTCTTTCTCTGTCTATTTGTGAAAAGACTCAAATACCAGAGTGAGCTATCGCCCTGTTGATAACTTGGAGGCGTTGGAGCAGTGCAGAGAAAATGTCTGGACTGAATGGGCAGAGAGGAGAAGAAAACAACAGTGACCCTGATCCCGGTGGAGAAGGAACGCTGAGCTGAGGAGGACACAGGGCTGACATGATGTGACACTGGGACCAGCTGGATACTCCAAGAGTCTGGAAGGCCCCTAGAGTTGGGGACTGGTAGCAAGGTAGATGGCAAGAGAAGCCCCCAAGGTGGGGCCAGAGAGAAGGCTCGGTTGGCGAGAGTGTTTGCCGCACAAGCCCAAGGAACCGAGTCTGAATCACCAGCGCCTATGCACAGGCTGGGAATGGCCCCTCCTGCCTGCAATGCCAGCACTGGGGCCGAAGCAGGAGAGTTCTCGGGGCTTGCTGGCCGCTGGCCTAGCTCCGGGGTTAGGGAGTAGGACAGAGTGATAGAGCAGGACACTTGTTCCTGGACACCCTCCCCTGGCCTCTGCACACACATGCATCCTCCTCCAACAACATGGACAGATACCATACATACTAAATCCATAGAAAACACATAAATAAATAATTATCGTCTAAGGTGGAAAAACAAACATGTTACCAAGGTAATGCAGATAAGGAGATCCAGGTTTTGTTCCATTCCTTTTGTTTTTTGACTAGAGAGGAGGAAAACCCCAAATTGATTTGGTTTGGTTCAAGATGCTGGGCCAAAGGTAGGTCTATCTCTCTCTAGTCAGGCACAGAAATATAGGGTCAGGTGTGGGCAGGATTTCTCTGTATGAGGTCATGTCTGAGACCCCAGGAGCAGTTGACATCATGGCAGAGAGCGTAGCCAGATGCAGGAGGCAGGGCCCTGGTGAGGTGGGGTGAACCTAGCTCACGGTGTAGGCTGGCTGCTGAATGTCAGTGCCAAGGGCACACAGTCGACAAGATGAGCATCAGAACCCCATGTTCCCAGCCCCGCACCAAGCACCAAGAACCATGCCCTTATGTCTGAGGGCTTTGTGGGGGCAAGAATAAGCGCATGTCAGGAACAGTCCTGGGATGTCAGCCTCAAGCACCCCGGGCCTTAGGAAAAGTTCAAATCCCATACGTACACTCTCCCTGTTGATGGAGGAGGAGGAGAGAGAGCTCAGGTAGTCTGTTGCCTGGCAACCACGATAGAACCTCTGGGGTCATTCAGTGGGCAATCCTGTCCCTCACACACAAGGAGCAATCAAAGCAGCGGCGAGAAAAGAGAGCTAACATTTACCAAGAGCTTGTTCTGGGCCAGGTGGGCACGCCACCTGACACCTCGCCAGGTTTTCTCCTAAGCTCCATTAGACAGAAATTGGTTTCAGCATTCTTTATCTAGATGAGGAGACTGAGGCACGTAAAGTCAACGAGAGACTTAGTCAAGGCCACATCTGGCTCTGGGTCATACTCTGTCAATCTTTACAAGACAGAAAGGAGAGGAGGGGCGAAGCTGAAGGGGGAGAGGGGGGTGGGGGAGCAGGGGGCTGGGAGATAGGGGGTATTCGGGTAGGGGCTGGAGGGTTGGGGGCGGGGGGTGCAGTGTCTTCCTCTTAGTCCCTGGGAACTTTTGCCATCCATTTCTTCTCTTGGAAACATGATGCATGTTTACAAAGTCATTTTTTTTTTTAAACAACATGGAAGTGTACACTGCAGAAAAGCATGGGTCCCTCTCCCAGGGTCTCATGTAGCCCAGGCTGCCTAGAACTTATAACCCAAGGATGATCTTGAACTTCTGTTCCTCCTGCCTCCACCTCCCAAGTGCTGGCATTACAGATGTGAACCACCACACCCAGTTCATGCAACGCTAGGAAGTGAACACAGAACTTTGTGTCCATTAGGCAAGAGCGCCATCCACTGAGTTACAGCTACAGCCTTGGCAATAGAATTCTGTTGATAGAGATTCGTCTGCCGTTCAGACAGTGGTATCACTAAGAGGCATCTTTGTCAGAACCTATTTGGCCTCCCTTCATTCTTCCCCATCAGCCCTCCAATTCCAGTCACCCTGGACAAGCCACTGTGACAGCACAGGGTCAAGCCCCTTCTCTTCCCATATGCTGAGCTCTTGTATTTTGCAATCACTTTTGGAGTCAAGTCACTCAAGTGGCTCATAGTCTGGTTACTCATGAACCCTCATCAAACTTGCACATAGTCCCCGCCCCCAGGGGAACCTTAGCCACACCTGCTTAGGGGCTGGCTACAGGTCTGCCTGACCATGCCCTCGAGGGCGTGGTCAGGGTGACAGAGTAAGAGTTTGAGTTGGCTGAGTTTCATTTTCAGTTTTTCACCCCCTTTCGGCATTCATACAGACCACTGCCACGCTGGCTGGCTAGGTCGCTCTGTAAGTAAGGCTTTTCCCTATTAAATACCCTTATATTTCTACTTGGCTCCGTATTGGTAATTTCCCACTATATCCCCCACTATAAATTAATAGTTTTAAGCAGAAAACTAGGGCTGGAGAGGCAGCTCAGCAGTTAGGAGTGTGCACTGCTCTTGTAAAAGATACAAATGTGGTTCCCAGCACCGGAGTTGGCCAGGTAGCTCACAAGCGCCTGCAACTCCAGCTACAGAGAATGTGACGCCCCCTTCTGATCTCTTCATGCCCTGAACTTAGCAGCATTTACCCACACGTGTGCATGCGCACGTGCGCGCACACACACACACAATTAAAATAAATCTCTAAAAATAAATAGGTAAACAAATGGTTCCAGAATAGTTGGATATACCTGTGCCCCAAAGAACTAGGTTAGCTGGTACGCTCCTGTAGTCCTGTCCTTTGGAGGAGATTGCAAACTCAAGGCCAAGCTGTCCTACCTAGTGAAATCCTGCTCATGTCACATACAGGTGTGACCTCAAGGTGGGCTATATGTAGCATCATAAGTGCAACTAGACAGACATCTGCAAAACAAACAAACAAACAAACAAACAAACACCCCAAAACAAAAACAGAAAAGCTTAGTGATCTTGAGTTGGCAAAATTTTTAAAAATACAACACAAAAGCCCTAATTTTAGAAGGGAAAAATCGATAAACTGGACTTTGTGTAAATGGGAAGAGAGGACAGAGGGAAGTGAAAAAAGGAAGGGGGGGGTCAAGTTTGACCTAATTGCTGCTTCTCCGAAAGCAGCTGAAGCTGTGATCAACTGAAGCTGACACACCTTGCTTGGGTGGGGCTGTAAAATGGTTCAGCCACGTGGGAAACAGCTTCCTTTTGTCTTGTGAAGTTTGTGTACACTGACCAAGGACAACCTAAAGCTGCTTCACCGGGTAGTTTCTAAAAGAAATAAAAACACATGCCTACCGAAGACTTGTACTCCAGGCAGTAAGAGCTTTATTTTAAATAGTCGAAACTTGAAAACAATGTCTGTCAACAGAGCAAAGGTAAAATGCATGTGGTATGCCAATTCACCAAACATAAAGCAATGGACTGATGGTACAACCCACTACACAAGCGGCCTCGGGGAATTGTGGCAACAGAGATAAAAATAAGACGGTTTCACTCACATAACATTTTAGAAAATATAAACTAAGCTAAAGTGATATAAAGAGAATCACTCATGGCCTAGGGAGGGACAAGGTTGAAGAGAGGGACAAAATGTTCTATGGGGACACTTCCAGAGACTGATCGTGGTGCCTCACAAGTAAAAAGACAAATGTTAAATTTGTCAAATCGCACATTTTTGTTTGTTTCCCTGTGGCCTGAATTCACATGCCTCTGCCTCCTGAGAGCTGGGATTACGAACGTGCACCTCACACTCAGCTTTAGATTAAACATGACATGTGCAATCTAACTTCAGGGAGTGTGTGTGTGTGTGTGTGTGTGTGTGTGTGTGTGTGTGTGTGTATGTGTGTGTATATGTATGTGTGTATGTGTGTATATATGTGTTTGTATGTGTGTGTTTGTGTGTTTGTGTGTGTATATGTGTGTGTATGTGTGTATGTTTGTGCGCCTGTGTGTGTGTGTGTGTGTGTGTGTGTGTGTATGTTTGTGTGTATGTGTGTGTGTGTATGTTTGTGTGTATGTGTGTATGTTTGTGCGCCTGTGTGTGTGTGTGTGTGTGTGTGTGTGTGTGTGTGTGTAGGTATCTTCCTCTATTGGTCTCCCCCTTATTTTTTTGAGGCTGACTCTCTTTACTGGACCTAGAGCTCACCATTTGGACTAGACTGGCTGGCCAGCAGGCCCTTGGGATCCATCTGTCCCCACTGCTACAGCATTGAGCTTACAGGCAAGCAGTGCCCCACCCATTTAAAGGAGCCTATTTTAAAAATCTAGACTTAAATGGTCATCATCCCAGGCCTCTGGACCTCTCACTTCATTAAAATCTGAAGGGCACGTTGGCTGCTGTTTCAGGGATGGCTGCTAAGTCCCCACATCTTACAACTACCTGGAAACCACAGCATAGAAAGACCCCTCTCTTCATGTTTTGCAGGGTGGGGGGGATGGTATAAATATTAGGATAACTCCCTCGTTAGGGAACACCACATCTTAGAAAGCAGGCATCACCTTATCCAGCCCCTCATCACACAGGTGCCAGAATCTGGTACCCAGAGACTTAGTGCCATGGATGTGGGAACAGATTGGGGAGTGTGGGGTCAGGAGAGGAGTGGACCCAGGGGCAGGGATGGAGTCCTTCATCTTTTCTCTCCATAATGCTGTCATCTCCCACGATAGCACCACGTACTGCTTGAGAGCTGCTGGCTATGTTGTCCCTAGCTCCACCCAGGGTTGGTGAGGAAACCTTGGCCACTACAGAGCACTCAGTATCCTTCCTCTGGCCTCTCCAGGGACCCCACTCCCACTTCTTCCCAGGAGAAGCCTCCATCAGTAACTGCTATGGGCTTTCTGCACCCAAGATGCTGCCCCAGGGGGTAGAGGCACTTTCCCTCTCCCCAAAGGCCTTGTGAGCTCATTCTTGTAAAAGTTTAATGCCTGAGAGTCAATTACACTTGAGAGTGCTCTGATGAGCTGCTGACCACGGGCCTGCAGCTGGCATCCCTCTAGGGCCCAGTACCCTGAGAAAGCCTCCCCACTTTTCTCCACAGGCAGTTCTTCCTTCCCATCAACCTGCTGTGTAACCTTGAACAAGAGCAACCCTTCTCTGGACCCGGCTTGAAGTTTGTCAGAATGAAAGCATTGGCTGTGGCTGATGTTTTTGATGGTGTGAGCTTCATCTAGTCACCCTCATGGGCTCTGTCTCTGGACACACCAAGTTATAGGTCTGTGAGGCAGGGAATGTAGGTGGGAACACCACCACCACAGGGTCCGAAAGGAGACATTCCGGGAGGACTCTGGCCATTTGGAGAATATGTCTGCTCTAACCAGTACGCAAAGGAGATGTGGCCATTTCGCAGGATAAATCTGACTTCACTTCCCCAAGCACAGACTTCTCTTTAGCAGGTCCAGAGGTGCCAGGCTGGCTTCACCCAGTGAGTGGCTTAGGCAGGCCCCAGGAATGGCTTCCCATTCAAACCACTGGTGGTTTCTGCTCCCATGTCCCCCTCTTACCAGTTCTCTGCACTGGAGAGCTTTGCAATCAATATATAGAAGCTCCCAGGGATAATACCACTCATTCTATGGCAGTTGTGGATATGGAGCGGGTTCTGTCTGAGGACATGGAAAAATACCCCACCATAGGCCACTGGGACCATACAAAGCATGCCAGCCTCCAAAACAAAGCAGTCAAGCAGGCATGAAGTGTCACGATAAATCTTTCCGCCACCCACTTGAATTCTGCCCGCCACGTGGATGGCCAAAATAATACACAGAGACTTATATGCTGCTTGGCCAATGACTAGGATTTCTCATCTGCTAGCTCAGTCTTAATTATCATAAATTTGTATATTTTATAAGACTCATCTTATCGGACGCCAGTGGAAGCGTCCGGTCTTCCCAAGCTCACATGGTGACTCTGGAGGAAGAGAGAAGGGACAGCTTCCTTCTTGCCCTTGTTTATATATGAGTCTCCTTGCTATATCACTTCCTGCCTGGATCACCACTTCTTTACTACATTTCCCAGAATCCTCCTTGACTCCTAGTCCCGGCTAGCTTGCTGCCTCATTGGCCAAACAGTACTTTATTCATCATCCAATAAGAAACACATACACAGAAGCACTTCCCCCATCAGTAAAGAGCAGAGTTTGATCCCCAGAACAAGTACAAATGTGAGTGTGGTGTAATTATGGCCTCAGAATGTGGGGACGGGTTACCAGGGTGAACCAGATACCAGAATGGCTGTATTGGTAAGCTCTGGGTTTGATTGAGAGACCCTGCCTGAATGGATAGGCAGAAGGAATAAGGAACCACCATGCCATCAAGGATGAGTCCTGCCGTCAGTCTTGGGCTTCCACATCACAGGCGTACATAAATGGAGAGGCACACGCATACACAACGCCTACACACGTGAAAAAGAGGTGGGGAGCATGCTGGCCCACAGGTAACACATGATAATCTGGAACGTTCCATCTTAAATCTTTCCTGAGTCAGGAGAAAGAAGAGCCAATGTCACAATACAGGGCCAGGGAGTGGGCAGCAGAGCTCCTGACCCGCTCTCCTCAGACTGTACTCTGCGTTGGTCCATGTTTTTCTCAGCTAACAGTTCTGGCCATAGATAATACTCAAAATGCCCCTCCTCTGGTAAGTCATGAGCACTGGCCATAGAAAAGCCGCCCGAGTTCTTGAGAGGCCCCTTGAAGCTGGCCAGAGAAAGGCAGGAGGCTGATGAGGGTGTGACCAGGTGTGACCCCAAGTTCCGCAGGATGTGAATGGACCAGGAGAGAAGAGTTAGAGTCCTGCAAACACAAGCTCATTTTACACCCACCTCTGCCCCTTTCCAATCTGTGTCTGAGGAGAGAGCTCTGATCAGGCCACCAACTCATTTCCCTTGCTGCCTGATTTCTGGTTGGGCCCAGGCGATAGGAGGGCCCAGCAGGAGCCGGCTGTGGTCAGGATGCTTCCTCACTGCTGCAGGCTGTGCTTCAGGAAGCAGCCGCGTGCTCCCTGATGCTTCAGAGCTGGGGAGCCAGAGACAGGCAGATCCCTGGCGCTCTCTGGCCAGCTGGGTTAGTTAACCTAGGCTACTTCACACCAGCTCCACGCCAGTCTTAAAACAAAAACAGAAAGAAAGGAAGAAAGAAAGAAAGAAAGAAAGAAAGAAAGAAAGAAAGAAAGAGGGGGAAGGAGGGAGGAAAAGGAAGGAAGAAGGAAGGAAGGAGGGAGGGAAGGAAGGAAGGAAGAAGGAAGGAAGGAAGAAGGAAGGAAGAAGGAAGGAAGGAGGGAAGGAAGAAGGAAGGAAGGAGGGAAGGAAGAAGGAAGGAAGGAAGGAGGGAAGGAAGGAAGGAAGAAGGAAGGAAGGAAGGAAGAAGGAAGGGAAGGAAGAAGGAAGGAAGGAAGGAGGGGAGGAAGGAAGGAAGAAGGAAGACAGGAAAAGGCACAACATTGAAAGTTGCTGCTCCGTTGGTTAGCCTCTACAAACACATGCATACACATGTATGTACACCTGCTCACTAGTGCCCTCACATATGTGAACACACATGCACAGAAAGACCGTGGCTTCGGTCTTGGATACTCTTTGACTTTCTTTCTCTTGGCTCAGGCCACCAGGCTGTGACCTGCTCTACGGAGAGAGCCCCAAGTCTAAACACAGAAGCATCTCAATCCTGAGCAGCAAGTAATGGCAGCTCACCTCCAATTCCTAGAATGACTTTAGAAAGACCTGCAGCCGTGGGCAAGTCTTGAGATGGCTTGGATGACAGTCACCTCTGCAATCAGATTGACTTCAGTCTTGAGAGATAACGCTGAGCCACAGCCACCAGGCCCAGCCGTTTTCAGACTCTCGTCTCTAGAAGCTGTGTGAGATTGCAAGCATTTATTATTTGGTGCTGCCGAGTGCTGGGGTGACTTATTGCACAGCTCTAGATGACTGGCATGGCTGCATGGGCACCTGTGGTGATTTGTTACACAGCTATGGATGACTGGCATGGCTGCATGGGCACCTGTGGTGATTTTTTACACAGCTATGGATGACTGACATGGCTGCATGGGTTCCTGTGTAGTCAAATTTGGTTTCCTGAACCATCGAAGGGGGATTCTGCTTGCTAATATAGCTCAAGGCTGTAGCCTGCACGGAAGGAACAGCCTTGTGCCAGTTAGTGCCTGTTTTTACAGGAGAAAGGAGCGATTTGGGTTCACAATGTCAAGAAGACTCAGACCACAGTCACTTGGTTCCATTTTACGTGGGCAGAACACCATGGCTGCTGGAATGTATGGTAGAGAACAGCTGTTTCCTACAGACCTGAAGGAGAGAGGGTGTCACCTTCAAGGTCAGCCCCTAGTGACCCACTTACACCATCTAGGCCCCACCTCCCAACGTTCCCAGAACCTCTCAAAATGACACCACCAGCTGGGAACAAAACATTCAGCACATGAGCCTGTGAGGTATGCTGAAGATTCAAGCCATCATGGCTGTCTTAGTGACAAGATGGCGGTGCTAGGGCGTCTGACCCGAGTCTCTTCTCACCCATGCCTGAAGTACCTAGGAAAACTGGAAAGAGCCCCAGCCTCACCGGGGCACAGTCCAAGGGTGGAGGAGGAAATAAGAAGGGGAAGAAGAGGAAGTGAGAAGACGGAAGTACGGGGGAGGCCAGAGAGAGAGACAGAGAGACAGAGACTAATCAAATTCAGGCCAGACAGGGCACGGGAGGAGCTCAGTCTGTAGTGTTTGGCCATGCATGATGAGGACCAGGTCACCTGAATTCATGTCAAGAACTCATGTTAAAAAACAAAAAACAAAGCCGGGAGGTGGCGGTGCACACCTCTAGTTCCAGCACATGGGAGGCAGAGGCAGGGGGATCTCTGTGAGTTTGAGCCTGGTCTACAAGAGCTAGTTCCAGGACAGCCTCCAAAGCCACAGAGAAACCCTGTCTCAAAAAACCAACCCCCCCAAAAAAAAACCCCAACCAACCAACCAAACAAAACAAAACCCCAAACCAACGAAACAAAACCCCAAAACCAAACCAAACCAAACAAACAAAAAACCTAGCATGGTGTGTCTTGTAATTTCAATGCTTGGCAGGCAGAGACAAGCAGGTCCTTAAGGGTCACTGCTAGTTAACTGAGTCTTCTTGGAGGGTTCCAGACCAATGAGAGGGACTGTCTGAACATCAAGATAGATGATGCCTGAGGATCAACCAGGGATGATCTCTGGCCTTAATACACAACCACACATGACCACACCCCCCCACACACACACTATTCAGGCCTGAGTTAGTGAATAGGGGGTCAGGGAACCTTCATTTCAGGTTCTATCTGCTCTGCAACAAATGCACCAAATGAGATTGACACAAGAGCCCAAGAGAGCATTGTGAAGGTAACACATTGTTCCCAGACCAGTGACACTGTATACTACTGGCTATTACTTGTAAGAGTTTCTTTCAGTTACAGTACTGTGATGGTTGTCATTGGTTACTAATTTGACAGGTTCCAGAATCACCCAGGAGACAGCATGCATATGTCTAGGAGGGGATTATCTCTTAAAAATTATTGATTTAATTTTATATGTGTGCATGTCTGTGTACCGTGTGCATGATGAAACCTGTGGAGGTCAGAAGGATTGTATCCCTCAGAACAAGAAAAACAAAAGGTTATGAACTCCCATGTGGGTGCGGGGAACCAAACCCAGGTCCTATGCAAGAGGACAGTAAGCAATCTTGACCTCTCTCAGCCATCCCTCCTGGCCCTTTGAGCAAGGATCTCGATTGGGATAACTGAGCTGGGACATCTAACTTCAATTGTGCAGGGCACATTTCCTGGCGAGTTCCTGGATCTGAATAAAAAGGAGAAAGCAGGCCAAACTCAGCATCCATAGCTCTCCACATCTTGACCATGGGTGCCATGCTGCTTCCTCATTCTCCTGCTGCCATGGGTTCCCCACCAAGATGGACTGGAGCTTCAAACTGGAGCCAAAACAAACCTGTCTCTGCCTAAGAAGTCATCTCAGCAATTTGTAAATAATTGAGGCACCAAATCCTGACTGCCTGGTCTCCATGCTGAGGTACTGTTCTGGCTCTGCCAGCAAACACTCCAGGCAGCTCTCAAGGCCCCATGGAGCAGCCCTGCCTGGAGAAGAAGGCAATGTCCCCTCTTGTAGGCGGGACACTTCCCCTCTGCAGTTGGCTGAGGCAGCAGCCAGGCATTACTGTACAGGGGGCCCTTTGTGAGGCCGAGTGGCCTCGGGGTGTCCTCTGTGAGTCATTTCCTGTTATTCCCTCCAAGAAGTCCTGCCATTCTTTAGAGCGAAATGTGACATTTTTGCAGGACTAACTTCTGGGGCCTTTTGGTCAAGAAGTGGCAGTGGGGGAGTGTGGCAGAGATCCCTTCTTTCATATTTACAAAGTGATTAATTGGCTTCTTTTTAAAATTAGCCTCCATTATGAGTTCACTTGCAGCAGGAAGGCCGCTTTATTTAGTTCCAAGCATCAAATGGTTTTAACAGGTTCTTTTTTAGCAAATGAATCGTCCATGGCAAGAAGGCCAGCAAAATTGCTACCAGGGCTTTTAGTGTTAGAGCCTGGGCCCTGGTGGCCCAGCAAGCCAGTCACCATCCTCAACGGGCCGATTAAACACACAAGTCACAGAGAAAGGTGATTTATTCAATGTGGCTATGACCAGAAAATGAACAGAGGTCTGATGACCGCTGAGTCCATCTTTGGGGCTCTTCATACAAAAGAAGTTAGGTTTTCAGCAGAAGGAAAGGGGCTGGAGAGATGGCTCAGCGGTTAGGAGCACTGGCTGCTCTTCCAGAGGATCGGGTTCAGTTCCCAGCACACACACACACACACACACACACACACACACACACACACACACACACGCCTCACAACCGTCTGTAACTCCAGTTCCAGGGGATCTGTCAGTCACTCCCTTCTGGCCTGCATAGACACTGCATGCACATTGCTCATATATGTATGCATGGATGTATATGTATGTATGTCTACATATATATGTATGTGCACATGCATATATGTATACATATATACGCGAAACACCTATTGGGATAAATAACTAGAAGGCAAGAGGATTGCTTCACTAGGCAACCCTGGTTAAGCTGCAATCCCTCCCACCATGACCCATCATTGTCCTGGCTCCAGTCGTTCCTGTGAGACAAGTCCTCAGAACTGTGTGACTCTCTTCCCGGGAGTCCCCTCTTTGGCTGGCTGCAGGCTTCACCCTTTCCTTTGCTCAGCTTGCTACTCCCGTGGAGCTTCCTTGGGGATGCATATCTCTGCATTCTGATAGCCCAGGGGAGGGGTGCGGCTTCTCTGTAGAGCGTCTTCCTCCCTGCCAGGATGGTTAGAGAGGCAGACTCTGCTTCCTTCTGTTCAGAAGCAGGTGGGAGAGCCCAGTGCAGTGCCCTTCAGGGTGGAGAGGGCACAGAGTGGGGGTTGGCCCAGGGCCATCCCCAGAGCCCACTTGTCTCTCCTGTTTCTGTCTCCATGTGTCTGTCAGCAGCAGGGACGTGCCATGGCACAGACACAGTCCCACCATCAAGCCAGTGGCCTGTCCATTTCCAGCTCCCCAATGGGGAAGCGATCTCTGTGCCATTGGATGGACACCTGGGAATAGCTGCTGTGTCACCTTTGTCTCTCTCACTTCTAGTCCAGGCCTCCTAGAGCTCTGGGCACAGGGCACAGGCATACCTGTGCTTCAGCCCCTCAGGGTGCGGCCTTGGGCCCCTCACTTCTCTCAAGGGTGCGCTGCTATTGTTGCATCAGCCCAAGACCGCACTTGAGGAGCCAAGAGCACGAGGCACACCCCTCAAACTACCAGGGGAAGAACTGAGCTCAGAGAAAGATACCCGACAGCTGCAGTCAGGGAGAGGTGGTGGCGGAGCAGGAGCTGTTACCTGCTGCATGCACGCAGGGCAGGCCGTGTGTCCCAGAGCCCCCAGGCAAGGGCTTCTCAGGATTCCTTGCCCTGTGTGAGTCTCCCAGGATGCTGTGAAAACGTTGATGCACTCAGACTCCTTACTGCTGTGGTGGGCAGAGGGGCCGCCCGCCTACAGCTCTTTGGAGACCAGTCCACCAACCCCATGGCGCGAGTGAGAACTCTAGACATGAAGATCTGTAGCTCCGGGGCCTGACCCCTCCTAAATGCATGTTGGCTTTTAGTGATATTGCAATAGTGTTAATGAGGTGGAACATGAGGGGGGGGAGAGAGAGGGAGAGAGAAGGAGAGAGAGAGGGAGAGAGAGAGGGAGGGAAAGGAGAGAGAGGGAGAGAGAGAGAGGAGAGTGAGAGGGAGAGAGGAGAGAGGGAGAGAGGGAGGGAAAGGAGAGAGGGAGAGAGAGGAGAGAAAGGGAAAGAGAGAGGGAGAGAGAGAGAGAGAGAGAGAGAGGAGAGAGAGAGAGGAGAGAGAGAGAGAGAGAGGAGAGAGAGAGAGGGAGAGAGGAGAGAGGAGGGGGAGAGAGAGAGAGAGAGAGAGGGGAGAGAGAGAGGGGAGAGAGAGAGAGAGAGGAGAGAGAGAGGGAGAGAGAGGGACAGAGAGGAGGACAGAGAGGAGAGAAAGGAAGAGAGAGAGGGAGAGAGAGGGAGAGAGAGAGGGGGAGAGAGGAGAGAGAGGGAGAGAGAGGGAGAGAGAGAGGGAGAGAGGGGGAGAGAGAAGAGAGAGAGGGAAAGATAGGGAAACAGAGAGGGCAGAGAGGAGAAAGAGAGTGAGAGAGAGGGGTGAGAGAGGGAGAGAGAGAGACAGAGACAGAGATGCAGAGGCAGACAGAGAAACAGAGACAGACAAGAGAGGCACGCTTGTCTGCATCCATGTGTACACGCATGTGTGGGTACAGTTTGTAAATACAGGTTGACATTCCAAGGCAAGACATCTTGCTAACGCATGTGTGCACATGTAGGCAGCCAGCAAAGGTTCAGTCTCAGGTATCCTTCCTCAGGAGCTGTCCATCTCTCTTGGAATTAACCAGCTAGCCTGGCTACATAGCTACACAGCAGCCAGCGATGAAGAAGAAACTGTCTCAAACAAGGAGGAAGGCAAGGACTGATACTTGGGGTTGTTCTCAGACCTCTACATGTGTGTCATGGAATTCCTGTGCCTATGCACATGCATGCTCACACACACTCAGACACACACACTCCTGATTTTATTGGAGACATTAACACAATCTGATTTTTTTTCTTTTTTCTTTTGTTTTCTCGAGACAGGGTTTCTCTGCGGCTTTCCTGGCACTCGCTCTTGTAGACCAGGCTGCTCTGGAACTCGCAACTTGGTTTTTAAAACTATGATTTCTATCCTGCCTTGAATTTAGACTTTTATGTGCTAGGCTCCAGCCATAAAGTGTAGATAGACATCACCAGATAAGGCACAAGTAATGAGCCAGCAAGATGGCTCAGCCAGTAAAGGCCCTTGCCACCCAGCCTGACAACCTGAGTTCAATTCCCAGGGCCCACATGATGGGAGAAGAGAACTGGCCTCCACAAACATACCGTGGCATGCATCTGCCAATAAAGAAAGAAATGCAATTAAAAATTTTTTAGAAGGCAAATTCTTTAGTATGTGCACACTTTATCTCTCTCCTTCTCACTGCCTGGAACACAGATGCAAACATAGGACTGCAGTAGAATGGAGGCCAAGGGCGGCAGACAGAGGGGGTGTGAGTGAGACCTGCTTTGCAGCATTAGCAAGGGCCACCTGCTCCTGCAGGTCACACTGTGTCAGAGAGAAGGATGCCCACCCCGGTGGGTACTGGTTAACCCTCCCGGCCTCTCCTCAAGTGGCTGTGAGAATTTTCTGGCTGACACAATGGTGTGTCATAAACCCTGAAGGGGGATGCAAATGTCCTCTTGTATAAATCTATTTCCAGAATGAAATAATGGTGAAACTGGATTTTCAGTTACCAGAAATGGACAGATTTGGTTGGGTTGAGCTAGAAAGCAGCAAGGGCTGGTCTGTGGGTAGGGGTGTTCAGTGGCTCCAGAGTGTGGCTCTCTCTGGACAGAATGGAGGCAGACAGTGAGTGGGTGACCTTGGCCCACTCCCCATCTCTCTAAGGCTCTGATCACATAAGAAGTGACGGCGATAATGATAGTGATTTGTGAAGTAGCCAAGCGTCATTGGCAAAGCCGCTGTTGGTATCGGCTACCGCGAGGCTCTATCAAATATTTATTGCACTTTATGCACTTTTGCTAAACTTTGAAGGACTGGTATGGGGTGCAAAAGAGAGAGAAGGATGGCTCTGGTCCCTCTAGGAGTTCCCAGACCAGGTCCTGGAAGAATGGCTTCATGCCTTAATTGTCAAGAAGTCACGAGCGCTGTAGAACAGCTGGGGTGTAACTGCAGAGGGACCTGAGGCCCTGGGGAGACAGATTCCCAAAGAACTTCCCATGCACTCAGATTTCCCCAGCATCTCATCCGGCCTTCCCCAGGACAAAATACATCACTGCTGCTGATTAAGGTGCAAGAGAAAGCCAGGCACGGTGCAGGACTGTAATCCTAAGGCTTGGGGGATGGTGGTAGGGAGTCAGGAGTTCTAGGCCAGTCTCAGTTACATAGAGAGTTTGAGGCCAGTCTGGGCTACATGAGAGCCCATCACAAACAGGCAAACAAGCAAACAGATGCAAGATAGAGAACACACTGTATCTAGGGCTGCTGTGGGAACTCAGAGAACACAGTGGAAGGTGGGACATACATACCGGCTGTCCCTGGCATCTACCCTCATAAGATCTGATTAGGGTCCACTGCCGTCCGTGTCCCCATAGCCGAGTACCCAGGCTGCTTAGGCTCAGCACAGGAGGTGCCTCTCAGGGAAAGAAACAGCCTCAGGGAGCCTGTTCCCAATCTTCCTGAGAGTGACTCCTGCTGTCTGGCGCCCCATGGCCACCTCTCCTGCCATCAGGCCATGTCAGGACCTGGGAACTGAGATGCAGTTTGGGGACCATGATGGGGCAATTTCCCTCCCATGGCTCCCTCTGGTCTCATTTGGGAGGTCAGCAGGACAGGACATACTTGCTTTCACCAAGTACAGTGGCTCCTGGGTGATCCCAGAGCCCATGCAGGGCTCTCCTCCAAAGGATCCTGGGAGGGGTCCTTGCTTGTGTTGTTCAGTTTTCTGTCCCTGTGACTTACCGTTGTAGGTGATTAGAGTACAGAGGACACCTGCTGGAGTTTCCAGGTTCTGCTGTCTCAGATCAAAGTATTCATCCAGGTACCTGAGGATAGTGGTAGAAGTGGGGACAGCTTATTAAGAACAAGAAGACAGAAGTAGGGCCAACGAAGTGGTTAGAAGCCCAAAGGCCCTACTAGGACAGGGGAGTCATGACCCTGTATGTGTCATTTACATACATTATACCAACACTCTTTTCCTGCACACACTGTCCATTGCATGTAGCTCTAGGGGGCAGGGGTTTCCAGCCTTTCTGCTTGTCCGTTGCTTTTGATGCCTCTCTCACCGGTCCTATTCCCTTGCCCCAACTGAAACTCACAGGAGCTGTTTAGTGAGGAGAGGTCTACCCTGGCTCATGGTTTCAGTCCACGGTTGCTTGAGCCTGCTGTTAGGACTCTGTGCCAAGACTTGTAAGAACAGTATGTTGTAGAGAAATCTTCCAGGAAGCAACAAGAGAGGCTGGAGACTCAGTGTCCCCTGAAGGGCACACCCGCAATGACCTGACCTCCTCATGGCAGGTTCCACATCTTAAAGATCCCAGCACCCACCGATAGTACCACAGGCTGGGACATTGGGGGACCACTGCCCTGTCCCTCACTTGTTTTATCAGGGACCCATCAAGGACCCCAGCCAGCCCCCTTTCATCCCAGCTCCCAGGGAACCCCTTACATGGATCCTCTGCTGAGTCCAGGAAACTCAGAGAGATGTGGAAAGTGGTCCCCGTGTCCCTGTCACCTCTGACCAGTGGCCTAGGCTTCTTTGTGGTCATCACAGCTTCTCATTCATGCATTTCCCTCTGGCTGCCCTTCAATCCCCACGTCCCTCCCAGCTCACACCTTTATGGTCACAGGCATGGGCAGTTAGCTCAGGATTATAGGAGTCTGAACTTTTGAAGGCATGGGCAGTTAGCTCAGGATTATAGGAGTCTGAACTTCTGGAGGCATGGGCAGTTAGCTCAGGATTATAGGAGTGTGAACTTTTGAAGGCATGGGCAGTTAGCTCAGGATTATAGGAGTCTGAACTTTTGGAGGCAAGGGCAGTTAGCTCAGGATTATAGGAGTCTGAACTTTTGAAGGCATGGGCAATTAGCTCAGGATTATAGGAGTCTGAACTTTTGGAGGCATGGGCAGTTAGCTCAGGATTATAGGAGTCTGAACTTTTGGAGGCATGGGCAGTTAGCTCAGGATTATAGGAGTCTGAACTTTTGGAGGCATGGGCAGTTAGCTCAGGATTATAGGAGTCTGAACTTTTGGAGGCATGGGCAGTTAGCTCAGGATTATAGGAGTCTGAACTTTTGGAGGGAGATCTTGTCAGTGTGCCCTTCCTGGTATCTTTTTTTTTTTTAAATAAGTAATGAAAAATGTAAACTGAAATTCTTAACAATACAGATGTTCTCAAAATCAGCATTCTATTTATTCCTCCATCAATGTCCCTAGATCTCTAATATAAAAGTCCCTTGTGGACTGGCAAATGGCAGTAAAAGTGCTTGTCGTCAAGCCTAACAACCTGAGTTCATACCAGGGAACTCTGGAACACACACACACACACACACACACACACACACACACACACACACACCACAAATGTCCCATGAACATACCTTAAATACCTCAAAATGATTCTGTGATTTATATTTCAGGTCAGTTCAACTGTGAATTATTTCCTTCACACCCACGAAAATCAAATCAATAGCTAGCAACTGGAGATTAATTATTCACAAGGTGCCATGAGCGAAGCAACAGCTCAAACCAGTGCCTTCACTTATAATCTACTAAAAAGAAAAGATTCAATCATGAAAAATACTAAACGGTGGGATTCAAATATGGATAAAAAACAGAGTCCCTTTCAATGTAACGCATAGGTAATCAATACACGATTGCATAGGTGAGGGGTTGCTGGAGCCAACGGTGAAGGAGACTGGAAAATCCTGCTGTTTTTTGGACAGGTGTCTGAAATGCAGCAGCTAATGTCATAGGAAGGGTGAAGCCGCAGCCCCAAACCTGCCCGGCGACTTGCCTCACACCAACTCTGCATTTGCCGTGTAGAGCACAATCTCAGAGAGAGTGATGTGCAATAAATATTAATATCGCTCCCTCGTCTACAGTTTCTATTTAGAGGAGCCCAGTCCCAGCTGCCGGTGGCCCAGTCTTGTCCTCCTCCAACTGTCCCTTTATAGTTTATCCTTGGCTCAGGGGGGCTGTCTCTGACCCAGGAGATCTCACCAGTTCCCTTCAGGGAATTCCTGACTCCAGAACTCTTCCCATCATCAAAGTAGTATCTCTTCACTGTGGGAAAACCTAGAAAGCACGGGAAATTAATGGCATTTAATGGCATTGTTCAAGGTACAGTGTGTGTGTGTGTGTGTGTGTGTGTGTGTGTGTGTGTGTGTGTGTGTGCTAAGCATGCGCACATGCACGGAGACCAGAGGAGGATCCTGGGTATTCTCCTCTATCTCTCTCCACCTTATTCCCTTGAGGCAGGGTCTCTCACTGAACCCAGAACTCACTGCTTTCCCATTCTGCTGGCGGTTGCCCTCCAGTGCTGGAATTCACCATGCTTGGCTTTACACAGGTGCCGAGACCTACCCCAGCTCCTCATGCTTGCCCCCGGCAGATGTTCTTAGCCACGAGCCATGTCCTCAGTCCCCTCAAAGTATACTTTTTTAAAACCCTTCTCTGCTCATTTCAGAATCATTCATTAATTTAATCAAATCATTAATTCAACAAATATCTGGACTAACAGTCTTCTCTGAAAGGAACATTATTACAGAGGGAGGAAGGAAGACGGTGGCACAGTCTCGCCCTGCATGGAATGCCACATTAAGATATGTAGTTCATTTCAATTAAATATATATTATATTGAAATGCTCCTTGTGCTCAAATTTCATCTTAGATTGAAATCTCCATTACCATCCACTGTGTATTTCCTTTGTCCATTTAGAGGCGGCTCCATTCCGATTCCCAGCTCTCCTGGGCATGCAGGAGCTCTTAGGGCACACCCTTGCTTGCTCACTTCAGCCCGCTCTGAGTTTTCCTCCTGCCCAGAACTGAGAGGGTAGACATCCCAAATGGCTTCTTTTATGCAAGCTGCTTCCTCCAGCGTGTTCAGCATTCACACGGGGAGAGGCATTGTTTAGAAGGCCATTGTTTGGAAGGCAGCAGCTTCAAATGTCTCTGGCTTAGGTGTTGTTCTTTTACCTTTTTTCTCCCTCATACATGAAATGATGAAAACAGGGATCAATTATGGCTCTGAAACAATTGTCATTTAAACGAATATGAATCTATTTTAAACGATCATAATGCGTGTAGCTTTCTTCCCAGCACCACCCCCATCTCAGGCTATTGTATGGAGGAGCTTGGGCAACAAAACAAAACATTTCTCTTTTAGCATTCAAATGAACATGACACCAGGTTCCCAGCTGTTCCTTGAGGAGGGGCTTTCTGCCTGAGTTCTGCCTGTTCACACCTCTGTGAACTTGTTCCATCTCTGCCCTGGTTACCCTGAACTCCAGCAGGACAAAAGATCCATGTTGTCCCAATGGCCCTTGCAGACTGCACCTCTTTTATCCCATCGGCCTCGGTGTCCCAGGAGCTTGGGGCAGGGGGTAGGTCAATGAATCTGCTACCTTTGGAGCCCCAGGCCTCCCAAACAAACATGCCCTGTACCTCCCCACAGAACAACCACCATTCAAGGTCCTGGAGGGTCTCACACGAGTCTTCCTGTGCTGCTGTGTCTGACTCTAGGTCCCAGGTAACTCCAGGGGTTGACACCAACTCTGGCATTTGTGAGTTTTATAGCCTCCTGGGCTAAAAGCCTTTCTGAGCTCTAGGTTTGTGTCCGTACACTTGGAACAAAAACAAACAAGCAACAAAAAACATGTACCCAGGGCTGGGGAGAGAGGACCTGTTTAAGTGTGTAGACCTAGATCCTGGGTGATAGAAAAGGCTGGGTCTGGTTGTGAGTGTGTCTGTAATTCCAGGGCTGAGAAGGTGAGATGGATGGGTCTCTAGGGTTTGCTGCCCAGCCAGCCTGGCCTAATCCAGGCTAGTGAAAGACCCTAGCTTTAAAAAATGAGGTGGACAGTGCCTGAAGCATAAAATCCAATGGTGACCTGTGATCTACACACACACACACACACACACACACACACACACACACACACAGAGAGAGAGAGAGAGAGAGAGAGAGAGAGAGAGAGAGAGAGAGGTGGCCACTCTCTATAATGGATCCCAAGAATGAAAAGGCTACCTTGGCTCTTCTTAGGGAGCGGGGAGTCGTAGAGAGGCATCCAGCTTGGAAAACTAATCTCAGAGGCTGAGGAACTGGGTGACAGGACAGGAGGGCTGTACCACCATAGGCCAAGAGCCCAGCATGGGCCGTAGTTTCACTCAGGCTTCTTAGGAAAAGAGAACCCCCCAAATCTGGTCTCCTGAGTCAGATCCTTGGAGCAGGGCCCAGGGTTAATCCACTTTATCAAGCACTGAGTTGTTCTAATGAACTCTGCTGTTTCAACTCCAGGCACCAAGCAGCGCTTAGAGGACACCCTGCTGCCTACAGTAAAGAACCAGAGACTCAGACTGAGAGAGCAGTTCCTGAGCTGTAGTTCATTGTCAGTCAGACTTCAAATGCTCTCCAAAACTCCCCAGGACATCCCCCTAAGCCAGCCACCTCCAGTGTCCTTTCTCCTGACTTCAAATGCCACCTGGGGAGTCTGGTTCAGGAAGACCTTTGCCTCAGCTTCCAGGAGCCAACCCAGCATCCCTCAGTTCTGGGCACTTCTCCCTCCTTGCTGGAGTGTGCAAATCTGTGTCCTCTGTGGATGGACTGCTCTGCACACAGATCTGCGTCCTGACCGCTGTGTGATCTGCACTGTAGAACTGGAATGGCGGTGCCTGCTTTCATTGTGAGACAAGAAGAGGTCCCCCATGCCTGGCAGAGCTGAGAAGTAGCTCTTAGGAGACCAAACAAGAGTGTTGGCCTCATGGTGGTGTTTACAAGGGAAGGAGATGTGGACCTCCTGGGAGACTATCCCAGTTCTCAGAGCTTGGTCTCCAACCCATCCCACACTCGGAAGGGACCAGCTCCCCTCTCGGCAGCCATAACGGCCGAACACGTGCTTCTATGGCCTTGTCCCAGACACTAGAAAGTCAGACGCCTGCCTCGTGACAAGGAGCCAATCAGAAGTTAGCTGGTGGCGCTATGCTTTACGACCCTGGGTGTGCTTTACGGACAAGTGCACAGCAATGGCATAGAGAGCATAGCAACCACCCTGGGAGGGCCTATGGGCCATAACAACCAGTTGACCAATCAACACAGGGCAAGCCCTCCAAGCCTGGAGGCACACCAATCCTGAGCCTGTGCGTACCCCTAGACACTCCCCTTACGCTGCCCTATAAGATCTCTTGGGAGACCCTAGGAGCTGTCTTTTCTAGCCATCCGCCATGGCCGGTGGGTAAAAGACCTGAGCTAACATGGGGTTAGCTCGTTAAATTACAATAAAGCCTCGTGCAGTTTGCAGCAAGCTCTCGAATCCACCTGGTGATTGGGGTGACCAAGAACTGGAACCCTGGATACTTGAGTTTTCGGGGGTCTAACAACTCTCGGAGTGAATCCTGCTTTGAACCCACATAGATGCATTTATCAAGACTCTGAGCTTGCCTTTGGTTTTGTTTCTGAGACAAAGACATGTATGTAGTCCAGGCTGGCGTTAAACTATGGAGTCAAGGATGATAGCATCTACCCTCCTGTTTCCACCCACAGGGTGCTAAGACAACAGGGATATGACACACACCTTCTGTGTTGCTGTAGATTCCATTCAGGGCTCCATGCGTGCTGGGCAAGTACTCTACCACCTGACCTACACCCACATTCCCTCAAGGTCCATCTTTTCTTTCATGCATCACTGCCAAGGCCATTGGGACAGGAGCCTAGCTGTCCTGGACCCACAGCCTGGGTATGGGGGAGGGGTCCTGCATGCTTCATCCCTAGAAGACTTTTTGAGTGATCTGTGCAAGTCAACACACTCATTTCCCAAGTCTTTGTTGCGTGCATATTTGTTTATACTTGTGATGTGTGTGTGTGTGTGTGTGTGTGTGTGTAAGCCAGAGACTAATTTTGGGTGTCAGTCCTCAGTTTATGTCCACCTTGTTTTTGAGACAGAGTCTGTCATTTGCCTGGGAGGTCTGGGGGTGGGGGTGGGGGTGGTGGAAATCACTGATTGGGCTAGACTGGCTGGCCAGCAAGCCCGAGGGAGCAGCCTGTCATTGCTGTGATTACAAGCGTGTACCACCATGTGTTGCTTTTTCAATAGGTTCTAGGGGGTTGAACTTGGGCACTCATGCTTGCACAGCAAGCAGTTTAACCACTGGGCCACCTCTTTAGCTCCCTTCATCCTTTGTGTCTTCCTACGAATCTGGGGCCAGGTCAGAAGCCCATCGCTACCACAGCTGGGGATGCTCAGCAAAGGGGCCCACAGGGGCCAGACTCGGATGCCAGGTCTCACTTCTGTCACCATGGACCACAGACAAAAGCAGGGCACACCACGTCTCTGCTCCTGTGGAACAAGCCAGTTCCAGTCTCATGAGATGCTGCAAAGAGCTGGAATCTATGCCCTTGCTGGGTGCCAGCATCTTAGAAGTTATTCGCTGTTATTACAGCCTCTTGACATTAGAGGCTGTTCTACAAGCTTAGACCCAAGCCCAAGAGAACTTTCTTTCTTTCTCTCTCTCTCTCTCTCTCTCTCTCTCTCTCTCTCTCTCTCTCTCTCTTTTAAAGATTTTATTTATTTATTATGTATACAGTCTTCTGCCTTCATGCCAGCAGAGGGCATCAGATCTCATTCAAGGTGGTTGTGAGCCACCATGTGGTTGCTGGGAATTGAACTCAGGACCTCTAGAAGAACAGTCAGTTCTCTTAACCGCTGAGCCATCTCTCCAGCTCCCTGAGAGAACTTTCTAGACTAGGGCTTCCTAAACTTTCTCCGTTCACAATCTCTTTACCTCTGATAAATTTCGATGCAGTCTTTGATACACAGGTGTATAAAATAGGTTTACAAATCAAAGATTTGCTTATAGTGAAGGGACCAGCTCCCCATTTCGGCAGCCATAACAGCCGAACACGTGCTTTTCTGACCTTGTTTTAGTCACTAAGAGGTTAGATGCCTGCCTTGTGGCAAGGAACCAATCAGAAATTAGCTGGTGGTTTACGGCTCTAGGTGTGCTTTATGGACAATTTCACAGCAATGACGTGCAGAACATAGCAACCACCCTGGGAGGGCCTATGGGCCATAACAACCAGTTGGCCAATCAATACAGGGCAAGCCCTCCAAGCCTGGAGGCACACCAATCGTGAGCCTGTGCGTACCCCTAGACACCCCCCTTACGCTGCCCTACAAGATCTCTATGCAGATGTTTGGAACTGTCTTTTCTAGCCATCCGCCATGGTGGATGGATGAAAGACCTGAGCTAACATGGGGTTAGCTTGTTAAACAACTACAATAAAGCCTCATGCTGTTTGCGTCAAGCTTTCGACTCTGCATGGTGATTGGGGTGGCCAAGGTCCTGGGCTGAGATCCTGGAGGCCTGAGCTTTCCGGGGGTCTTACAATAACAAACTGAACATTTATTTTAAACAATTCTTTGGTATACATGTAAGTTTACCATTTGTTAAAAGCAAAAGAAACCTTACATACTCATGAAGTGGACGTGCTTGTTTATTTCACATGATAATTAAATCTGGTTGAATGCTTGATACCGAGGACACAGGGCCTCTTCAAGGATTTTCAGAATTGATTGATACTTTTTATAGTCATCGATTCTGAGAATACTGTTTGTTTTTTGTTTTGTTTTTGTTTTTGTTTTTGCATAAACCCATAGTACAAATGGCAGACGTATGTTTAGGGCCAGCCCAAGTTCACTGAACAATTTTTTTAATGAAACTCAAGTCAGCAACTCAAACACTAGTTTTTAAAACCAAGCATTCCAGAACAATACAATGTAAAGCTGCACTGATTTAACACTTACATGTTGAGGACAGTGGGAGAATATGAAAAGTCTCTGCTCTCTGGAACTAAACTACGTTTCTGTGAGAGCAGAAGATTTCACATTTGCAGTAAAAACATTGCAGTCCATAACAGAGAATGGTTTTGAATCTGAGCTGAGGTGTGTTTTGGGGCAGCATTCGTGGTGTGTGGTGTGAGTGAGTGTGCAATACAAAGTGTGCGTGTATGTGTCCAGAAGCAAGGCTGCAGTGAAGATACATGACACAACATGGCCAAATGTTCCAGAAAAGCCTTGGACTCATGGCCTTAGATGTTTAATTAACTTTAGGCAGCTGAGCATTCATAAACCATTTACTGTTGCCAAACTTTTTGCAACCCCTCCCCCACATTCAGTCACATGACCCCATAAGAGGTCATGGTCCACAACTCAGGAGATGGGGTCTAGACTGCTTCATCCAAAGCCCCTCATTTTCCATTCATGAGAGCTGCTGAGAGCCCCACAGCGAGCAGGGCAACACGGGTAGTTGCAGAGCTCATGGTCTGAGTCATGAGCAGATGTCCAGCAAAGGACTCACAGAGCAGCTCTGGGAGTCTTGAAGACACACCAGAGCTACCAGCTCTCCAGGGACCATCTGGGCTGCTAGACCTAGCTCATGCTTGTCCAGGGTTGCTCCATACCCGGTGACCCATCCTGGGCATTTCACCTAACACAGGCCAATGTTAGCAGAGCCTTTTGCTCCAGAGCTGCCTGAGGGTTTAGATGAACCTCATGAGGCCTCCGTCCTGTCACCAGGCCTCCCTTCCAGAGGAGCTGAGCAAAGGGCGCCCTCTATTCCACTCCAAGTCCAACCTCCCGGAGCACCAGAGTGAGCATGTGCCAGCCAGTGTCACACTGATTTCCACGCCTGTCATCCTCCGTAAGCACAGAGTCGGTGCCTTGGCCACGCCTTACAGGGACAGAGATCTCTGACTTTGTGGTTGGCTCTTTACCTCTGCATCCTTGTCTGGATGTCTGTAGGTCTTACCCCTTTTGTTTAAATGCACCATCTCAGAGACAATTCCTTCCATAGACTGTCCTGCCCATGGTTGTCTGCTGTGCTGTTGTTTTGAGACTGATTGTGGGCTCATGCCCACAATCCTCCTGCCTCAGCCTCCTGGGTGCTGAGATTCCGCGTGTGTGCCCCCACACTCTCTTGCCTTGTGGGATGTAACCCCACCTCTTCAGATGGTGGCTCAGTTCAGAAGGTCCAGCCCACCCCATTTTGCACTCCACCCCAAACATTGGGATTCGTACAGCACGCTCTCCCATTCTGCAGCTCTGCAGGCTCTCCCTCTCCCTCACCTGGAATATCCCCTTCCTCTCTGGAACTTTTCCAGAGTGAGGGAATCCTCACATCTCCATCTCTGGGCTGCTCTGTTACCAGGGCCACTTTGTATTGTAATTATCAACAGCACAGCTTCTCCCTCACCGGTTCTTAAGGGAGGTGTGGCAGCTAATACTGTCAACTTGACAGGGTCTAAACTTATCCAGAAGAAAACACTCTGGCTGTGCGTGTGAAGGGGTCTCTAGGTGGAGGTGGGAAGACCCACCCTAAATGTGGATGGCACCATTCCCTACCCTGGAATCCCGGGAAGGATAAAAATGAGCAAGTGAACTGAGCACAAGCTTGTGTGTGTGTGTGTGTGTGTGTGTGTGTGTGTGTGTGTGTGTGTTTACCATCTGGAGACACAGCAGGACCAGCTGCCTCACACTCCTTTGGCTGAGACATCCCTGCCACGATGGACAGCACCCTCAAGCTTTAAAGTGAACCCTTCCTTCCTTAAGCTTCTCTTGCACCAGCAGCAAGAAAAGAGACTGACAAAGACGGAGACTGTGCCTCAGTCATCTTAATGTCACAAGGAATGTCTGTGACCAGAAAGTCATACAGCTCCAAGTGCTGAAACCCATCTTTGACTGGGGTGTGGTAGGATGGGTAAAGCACCCCAAACTCAGCTTTCTTCTCTGAGGCTCCGAGACTGAGATGAGCTGGTGGAATTGCAGTGAAGATTGAATTTGGGCATCTGATCTCAGGTGGCTTGTGCCCACAGCTGTCCCCATGGGAACGGTATCCAGCAAATCTCCAACTCTGAGCCAGTAGCATGTCCTGGGTCTAAACTCCCTCCCTCTTGTCATGGCCCTAGAACCCAGCGGGGACTGATGTGGGCACAAGGCCAGCTCAGGGCACCCATAGCCCCCACCACAGGGCCTGTGGGGGGCTGCAGCTGCAGGAACAGGGTGGGCAGGTTGTCATGGAAACCAAACTGCTGGCCTTTTTCTGGTGTTTAGAGTTCTGACAGAGGCCAGGCTTTGCCAGCAGACTCCCCGGGCTCCTCCCCACCTTCGCCTTCTCAGCCTGTGTCCAAAGGACCCTGCGAGCAGAGATGGGTCAGAGCCGAGGGACAGAAGCTGACTACGAGTCTCTTTTCTGAGCCTAACCCCTTGCCTGCACAGTTTCTCAGACCAGGTGCTGCCTGGAAGGAGGCAAGCATCACAGCTAGGAAATGCTTGGTGCCTGAAGCCTTGGGACAAGAGGTTTTGAGTTCTTGTCCCAGCTAGTACTTCACAGTTGGATGTCACTGGTGGAGCTTCTCAGCCTCCCTGGGTCCACTTTACCCACATCTGAGATGACAACTTTTTAATCCACCAGCTCCTCACATCCCCTTCTCATGGGTAAGCTATCAGGCCCTCACAGATGATTCCTGTAGCACTTCAGGGATGTATCTGCACTTGGGGTAGTTAGATAAGTTGAGCTGGGGCGACAGCTCAGTTGCGGAAGTGCTTGCCTTTGTAAGTATGGGGACTTGAGTTGTATCCCTAAAACCTCCCTAGAAGTCCAGGCCTGATGGCAGACACTGTATCCCCAGTGCTGGGGCACTGCTGTTCCTTGGGGCTTATCTATCTATGTGCTGGGTTCCAGGACACTACCAGGCCCTCAGAAAGAAGGTGGACTGGCTGTGGTGAGACATTCATTTCACTAGTGCACTTGAGATGCAGAAGCAGGCAGGTCTCTGTGGGTTTCAGGCCAGCCTGGTGTACATAGAGAGTTCCAGGACAGCCAGGACTCTATGGAGAGATCCTGTCTCAACAACAACAAAAACAAAAGTGGTAGGGGAGGAAAAGAGAAATATGACTCCTGAGGATTGCCAGCTGAGGTTATCCTGGGCCTCCATGCATGAACATACATGCATATGCGTACTCACAGACATGCACACATGAGTGAATAAACACACACACACACACACACACACACACACACACACACACACACACACACACACACACACACACGTGTCTGTACATAGGAGCTCAGGCCTGTAATCCAAGCACAGGGGAGGTGGGGACAAGACAACCTTGCGTTCAAGGCCAGAAGCCTCCAGAAGTCTCCTTTAGTCCAGGCCCTTACTCATGGAGGCTGCTGCCAGTATTCAGGGTATGTCTTCCCATCGCAATTCACAGTCTGGAAACTCCCTCCCAGACATGCCCAGAGGCGTCTTCTCTGGGACTCCAGATCTTGTCAAGTTGACACAATATTAAGCAAGACAGAAACAGCAACTTTGTATCAAGTGACAGCTAAAGTAGTCAGTGGCAGGGAAACTAGTGAGGAGCAAGTGGCCCCAAGAGGTACTCTACATCCAGCTCGAGTTAAACACTCATTTTCTATGTCTTCTCAAAATTCTCACTTCATTTGGTAGAACAGTAAAATCCTGCCCGGAAGTCTGGGCAGAGCCACACAAGCTCAGTCATAGGGGAAGTGCTGGAATACCGTGAGACTGTTAAAGGAGGTGCTGGGGACATTGCTACAGCTAGTGCTCGCATCTGTCTCCCCATTATGAGCTCCTTGCACACGGGTGACACTCAACAAATACATATTGAGCCGGTGAATAAATGAAATTGCATGAGGGTATGGCAACTGTCCTGGTTAGGATTTTTGCTTGTTTTGTTTTGTTTTGTTTTGTTTTGTTTTGTCAACTTGACACAAGTCAGAGACACCTGGGAGGAGGAACCATAATTGTGAAAATGCCTCCATCACCCCGTGGCCAAGCTTACGGGCATTTTCTTGATTAATGATTGGCATAGGAGGGTTTAGCCCACTTGGGATAGTGTCCACCTAGGCAGGTAGTCCTAAGTGGTATAAGAGCAGGGTATGCAAGCCCGTGGGGAGCCAGCCAGTCAGCAGTGGCCTTTCCTGGCATCTGCTTCAGTTCCTGCCTCTGGGTTCCTGCCTTGAGTCCCCTCCCTGACTTTCTCAATGATGGAGTACAAGCTCTAAGTAAAACAAGCCCCTTCCTCCCCAGACTGCTTTTGGTCATGGTGTTTATCACAGCAACAGAAAGCAAACAAATCCAACATCCGTATCCACCTTGAAGTGGAGGGGCAGGAGAGGTCTCAAGGGGGTTGTGTGGTGTCTAATCTGCAGAAGGGTGGGTCAGAGCGAGCGGTGCGGGGGAGGAGCCGGGAACAAGATAGCAGTGTCTGACAAGGACCCTAGTTGCAAGCCTGGGGTGTCCAGTGCCTGGAAGCGCTGCAGCTCACTGGTGTGTGGAACTGAGAGTGATATGCAGGCAGGGATAATGAGTTCACTGGACTCAAGATAAATGTTTTATTGGGGAACAACTTACACAGATGAGAGAGAGAGAGAGAGAGAGAGAGAGAGAGAGAGAGAGAGAGAGAGAAAGAGAGAGAGAAGGAGCAGAGCCTGCCTTCTCATTCATCCACACCTGAAGCCACACCCAAAGGGGTGTGGCCACTAACACAAATCCACTGGCGAGGCTGGATGCCACCACAGTAATATGCAAGAGTCATGGAGACAGCTCTCTAAGTCACCTCTGGGGTCTGGAACTTCACCGTAGCAGCAATGGGCCGACAAGGGTTCATGGACAGGCACTTTCAGCCGTGTTCACAGAGAATATTCCAGTTGCTGAGTGGAGAAAGCACTGTGGAGTCCTGGGGAGGTGTGGGGTGGCGCGGGGAGGCACCAGGAGGCGCGGGGTTGTGTGGGGAGACCTGTTGGCAGAACCCTGAAGTCGTCTAGTGACTTTGTCATGATGGAGAGCTGATGCATTGAGGGGACTGTAGGAGTCCACATTAGAGGCCCTGGAGAGCGAGGGTTGTGGGTCACAGGCAGGGGCCACTCTTGGATAACCTCTAGCCTCCTGGCTGGAGTGTCAAGGGATCAGCATTCCTGGAACGGTTCCTCCAGGTGAGGACCATCCTGAGTGGGTACAGGACAGAAATGATCACTTCATCTGTAAACACACCTGGACGCCAGAGGGGTACCCATGAGCGGAGGGAGATTCAGGACTGCGACACATTAGTGTGTGCTTAAGTCTGGGGTTCAGGGGAGAGATTTATGATGGAGATGACAGACTTGGATGCCATCTCAAGGGGGAGGAGACTGAAGGCCTGGCAAAGAGGCTTCACACAGAATCTTAAAATGATTCCATAGCTACCAACCAGGTGGGAGATGAGGAGGCAGCCGTGGCCAGAGGAGCTCCCCTGGAAAGAGAAGCCAAGAGGACAGGATGTGTCTGAAGGACCATGCCAGCCCCTCGGATGAGAGAGTGACTGAGCAGAATCACATGACCACAGGGAGCAACCTCTTAAGACGTTGGGTATCCCAGACCTGCCTCTGAATCTAAGCGTCTTCCTTACTTGGGGGAGTAATTACTTTTCTGTTGCTAGGATAAAACATCTTGACCAAGGCAACTCGTAGAAGAAAGGGTGTATTTGGACTCAGGGTTCACAGGAATAAGAGTCCATTGCCATCACGACGAGGAAGCATTGCAGCAGGCAAGCATGGTGGCTGGAGCTGGAAACTAAGAGCTTACATTTTTATCTGTAAGCAGAAAGCAAAGAGAGCAAACTGGAACTCGTGTGTGGCCTTTGAAAGCTTGCCTTCAGTGACACACTGCCTCCCTCAAGGCCACACCCCCTAAACCTACCCAAACAACACCACCAACTGGGAACCAAGTACTCAGATGCTGGGGGAATGGGGGGGGGCATCTCATTTAAATCAACATACACGGGTATGCCTGTACTCCCGTCTCGTCCGTCCGTCCTTCTGGAAGGATGAGAGAGGAATGGCAGCTGGTGACATTAGCCCTTAGGGTAATCTTCCTCACACACTCAGTCAGCATCGTTCCTTAGTGTCTGCTGTGCCCTCTCATCAGCAGCAGTCTGAGCTCTCCAGAAAAGGCCTCTTTCCTATTTCTGACAGGTCACCAGCACCCACGAGTGTTCCCAAGCCCAGACACCCTCAGAACACTGAATAGCTGCCTCCTTTGCTCCTGTGTCCCTCGGTCTGATTCCTGCAGGGCAGCTGGCTAGGATGCACTGCTCAGGATTGGATGGCAGTCTTCAGGCTTCCCTGGGGAAGAAGGTCTGTCAGTGTGGCCACAGCCTTTTCCAGACAACAGAGCCTTGGAATCTAGGACAGAACTTCAAGCATCACCATGAAACACACATGCTTGTGGACCTTTTACACACATGAACATGATTGTACGTACACACACATGCATATACACACACACTAAAAATAACAACTGTGCCGAGAGTGATTAGGCTACTATGACAGAGGTTCATGAGCCTCCCTGCCCTCCACATTGTTAGAACTCAGGCATCTGCACTGCCCTGTCCTCGGGGCTCTGACAGGATACGTCCTCAGCTGCAGCCACTAAGAGCACCGCCTGTGCACACTCACTATGCTCCCTTATAAAAGGGCCCCGCCCACCTCCCCTCCTCCTCTTTCTTTCTCTCCGTTTCTCCCCCTCCCTCTTTTCCCTTTCTCCTCTCTCCAGTTGCTCCTGTCCCCAGAGGCCCACTCCCCCCCCCCACTTTCCCCTCTTTATGATCCCTTTCCCTTCTGCTTGAACCCTGTTGTAAAGATTCAGGCATTATGCTGGCCTGCCCTGTCACCTGGCAGGTGCAAAGGACCCTTTAAAAGAAAGACTGCTGTCCACTTATGCTCTTTCTACTCTCTCTTTCCCGCTCTTTTTTTCTCTCTCTTTCCTGCTGTTCCCCTGGGGCAGACAGGACTCTTCCTGTCTCCATCGTCTCTTCTGTCCTCTCTCTGTCTCTGTGTCTGTCTACCTCTTTTCTCTTTCCTTCCGCCCCTCCCCTTTCTAATAAAAGTTCCTTGACCATAGCCCATGGACAATCCAGGAAACTGACATTCACGCAACACTGTTAGCTGTGGTGAAAACACTATTTGCAGTGCACTAACTTATACATGACCGTTTTTTTTTTTCTTTCATCTTTACATTGTCGCCTAGGTTAGCCTGGGACTAATTATTATCTGTCC